>NW_026251770.1:0-236463 GCF_025024155.1 Gamsiella multidivaricata
CAACTTCTTCGTCGAGCACTCAGCCTGCCACCGTTGGAACTACTGCCTCGGCAACCATCTCGAGTACTACACCCACTTCGTCTCAGTTCACTCGACCGACGCACACCCAGACTTACTCTTCATCCAGCACAACCTCGATTGTCTCACAGCAATCTTCGCCGGCTCTCAACCACAGCCAACCGCCTGCTAGCCCATCACAGACCTTCCGTCCACCACCTACTCATACCTACTCGACATCAAGCACGGCCCCCACGGCCTCGGCGGCAGTCACGACTCCGCAAACCTACCAACCACTGAATGTACAGACCCCATCCATTTCTCAGACGTATCGACCGCCGACCGCCGTGCCAACACAGCCTGCTTCTCAGCCATTCAGGCCTCCTCAACCGACTCAACATGTCTTTAACCCGTTTAGGCCACAGCAGCGACCACTAGCCGCACAGACATACCAACCACCACCCACCCATTCGCACACTGAGGTAAGCACGGCTACAGGGATTCGTCCAGTCCCACCAGCGCAGCAGCCGAGCATCACGACAGCAGCCGCAAAACCCCATGCCATGGATATTTCACAGCTCATTGCAACCAAGCTGAAGCAAGCCGGATTGGTACGTCCATATCAAGATCAGGAGAGAGAGCAGCGCCCTCTTTAGTTGCGATTTACTGATTTCGGTATCTTTAACCTACCATTCACCATATGCCATATTGTTAAATAGAATAAGAATTTCATGGATTCTAAAGACGATGTCCCGCGGCTGTTCTTGATCGCACCCACGCTCGAGGAGCCGCTCGTGCGAGGACCCTACAGACCCATCCGCATCCTCCTGCCGTGCCAGGCACCTTCGTCCCTCAACGGCGATGAGGAGTCTGTGCACATGACGTCCCACAACGGTTATACCATCAAGAATCCAAACGACTTTTTACACAACAATCGGGATACTGTCAAGCTGATGAGCACCATCACCAGTTATTTCGCCCGTGCCGCCGCTGTAGGTAGTCAGTATCAGGCGGCGTTGGGCGTTGTTGGAGACCTGGCTGCCACGGCTGCAGCTTTCTACGCGGCGAACGCGGATAACAGGACCCATCTTAACACGGCAGGACTCGACACGGACAGTTTGTACGAGATGCATCTGGCGACGGAGAACCATCAGAGAGAGGCGCTCAAGATCCTGCTCATGGCCGCGGCTGCATCGGACAGGACACAAAGCATGACAGGCGAACTGAATGGAATCGTGTTGAACAATGGACGGACCATCTGGGTGTGCAAGGAGTGCTATGATCATATGCTGAAGGGCGAATCCATCATGGACAAGTACCACGTTTCACTGAGCGACTATGAGACGCTGACGAAACGCGGACCCGAGGTCAAGGTCACTCTGCGGAGCTCGGCATCGCTGATCATTTTTACAAACGCTCTTTGGAACAACCCCGAGACTCGCAACGTCACGATCCGTATCGTCTCTGAGTACTTTGAAACGCCTGAACGGTCCCACCGTGCCGCGCTGAGCTCCATTCAGTCGTTGTTCAGTGATTTGGGACAGGCGCTGGCCTCGAAACGACTCACGCATTTAGAAATCCACGGCAACTCTGTGTCGGGTGCAATCTACTCTAACTTACAGTGCGTTCTCAAGTGCTCAACGCTCGAACGACTTTCCATCCAGGGATTCCCTCGGTTCCTGCAGGGCGCAAACCTACCAAAGGACTGCAAGCTGCTGACGAAGTTGATGCTCGATAACGTGCTGATCGATACGGAAGAGGCCGCAAATAACTTTAGAGGATTGATGCACGCCAATCCGGGAATCAACCATTTGCGACTGTCGCGTGCGGGGTTTACACATGCTGCACTGAGCGTGTTGTTCCTTGTGGAGGGTACTGCGAACAAGGCGATATCTGTACCCAAGTTGTTCATGAGGCTGGTCCAGCTGAGCCTGAGCGACAACAACATGGATCAGATC
The DNA here is from genome assembly GCF_025024155.1 of Gamsiella multidivaricata. Taxonomy (NCBI): domain Eukaryota; kingdom Fungi; phylum Mortierellomycota; class Mortierellomycetes; order Mortierellales; family Mortierellaceae; genus Gamsiella; species Gamsiella multidivaricata. The sequence goes on from NW_026251770.1 coordinate 1,956, forward strand.
TCGGCACTGACGTTTGTAAGAATGGCGTTCTTGAGTGTGAATCTGACACATTTGGATCTATCCGGAAATCCGATGATTGGCGATCCCGGCTGTAGGGCGATCATGACATTGTTGAAGGAGAAGAGTCGTAAGCTGGTGGAGCTCAAGACAGAGAGGACGGGGACTGAGATGCGAACACGGATGGAGCTTGACCAGATTTTGTCCAAGTCATGCTCGTAGAGCAACATTAACTTTATTCTTTGTAAATAAACATTTTTGCATGGGCCACAAGAAAGTTCCAGGAGATTTTAGGAATTTGCGGATCGGCTTAAAAGTTACAGCCTAAGCGTTTAGCTTCAGCTGCTACGAGAGGGAACACAGCAAGATATGCGGCCGTCCAATTCTCGATTCAAAAGTACATGTGGTCGTGCCTCGTAACATGGTTCCTATCGTTCACAATACAGAGGGCATATTTTCGTCGAAAGATACAGCATGCGTGTATGCATGCAGGGGAAGTGCTTTTGCCATCAATTGAGACAGAGCTGGAGGTTAGAACTATTTTTTAATAAATGCAAATGTAAACATATACAAGTAACGCGCTGCACAGCAGTAATAGCCCATGTGTTCGTCAATTGTTTCTCCTGTGACGAGAGGATGTTTAGGTTGACAAATAGCTCTTCCTTGCCGGTTTTCATCGCTCCATGCTATGATTGCCGCCGCTTTTTGACACCTGTTGTTGAGTACAAACAAAACGCGTTGATGCTGTAGTCGTCCAGCTGTTCGAGCTCGATCTTTCGACCTTGTGGAGCACATCGAGTCCAGCTTTCAAACGCCTTCCAGACGGACACATGGGTTGGTCCATTGCCAACACCCTCACCGCGGATAGCCAGGACTGGCTCATGGTCTCCGACCAAATGGTATATCTCTATAACCCTGCAGCTTCCAATTGGACAGACAACCCTAGGAGATCAGAGCGGTCACACAAAGAACCATGGGCTACCAATCCCGACAAAGAACAGATCTAAGCCCAACCGTCCTCGACCGTCAACGCTGTGATTGAAGTGGCCATGGAGCACCGAAAGTGTGGCCTCTGGAGGGGTGCTACTAAGGCGCAACACGGCTGTAACGGCTGGATTTCAAACGATAAATGCCGACCAAAACAGGATAGTCAACGAGTTCAATATAGTGTATCGATAAACGCAGAAAATGATGTTTGCGTCTTGAGCAAGTAATGAGCATTAGACTACTGTACAGCGGCGGGATTTATTTAACATCTTGATAATAAAAAAAATAAAAAAAATTCACTGCATGCTCCTTGTGCTAAATACTGGCAAAGCGATCGCACTGTGAAGTGTGCGATGGCAGGTACAGGATTACGTGAGTGCATGGTTGGGAGGGTACAACGAAGAAGTGGACAAACCCTTGATTGTTTCAATGTGCACGGTCATCCGTCCCCTATTGGATCATATTAGTCTGCAACCCTCCGAAACCCAAAGGTACAGGCCGCCAGCATCTATTAAAAATATCAGTATGCTCTGTTTATTCCACCGCCGTCTGTGCGCGCGACAGTCGTTACTGATGCCGCCGTAAACGATTTAGCCAGCACGACATTGACGCCAACAATACCTGCCATATCTCCCAGCCAAAGCCGCCCGCTGATCATGGGTCCCATCTGCGCCAGGCACCGTGTGAACAGCGGGAATCTGAGCAGTGCCCACAAAAATAGCGCTTTGCATGTCTGCGCCCACCTATATATCCTCAAAGTGAGCATCTTTTCTTCACAGGACGAGGGCGAGGTAGCGTGCTGAACAGAGGGTATGTATGACCGAGAGCCCCTTTCGCATGCCGACAACAGACAAAACAACAACACATAAAAATCGCTATTCTCTTTGTTCCTCGCCCATTTTTTTTTCTCTCACTCAATCCCCTCCATCTTTGCTTTTGTTCCTTTGACACTCTCGCCTTGGCTCCCTCATCCCCCTCAACCCCCTGAAGAAACCCTGCGGCATCCTTAACATAGTCTGGGATTCATAATGTCAACACCCAAAATTCATCGCCCAGGCACACTCCGCCTGCTCTCACTCTTCGCAACACTATTGTTCAATGCTACAGCTATTCACGCCCAGGGATACATCCCGAGCCCAACCTACCAGCCTGCCAGTGTCTTCATCGAGGGGCAAGCAATGTGGGTGATGGGAGGACGCACAATATCGACGGACAGCTTGGTCCCCCAGATGTTCTCGCTCGATCTATCTGCTTCATGGAGCACAACCAGCCCATCCTACAAGCACCTTCCAGACGGATATGCTGAGAGGGGCATTGCTAGCACCCTCACCAAAGATAATCAGAATTGGTTCTTGATCTCCAACCAGACAATGTACCTCTACAACTTCGCGGCTTCAAACTGGGCCACCCTGGAGAACGACAGTCACATCACCAGTTCGAACGGCATTGGTGCTGCAACCGATCCAGAAACTGGAAAGATTTACATCCCCAATGGATATTTTGACTCTGCAGGAGTCCGATACGAACTCGTGTATGATCCATCGTACAGGAATTCGATTTCCTCGACTAGTCTTCCACAGGGTCTCGCAAGGTCGTTCCTCTACTCTATCGCTTGGTCCACCTCGTTAAAGGGCGCGCTCATGTTCGGCGGCTTCGACTACGCTACCAATACCACAAGCAACGACCTGTATCTTTACAGCCCAACGAACGGATGGAAGCTACAGACGGCAACAGGAAGCATACCTTCGCCTCGCCGAGCCGCCTGTTTCGTTCCGGCGTACTCTGGCTCAAAAATGATCCTATTCGGAGGGGACAGCAACGTGGGTTCCACTACGGATGATGGCCCGGCGTATGGTGACATCTACGTTTTGGATGTAGTTACTATGACCTGGACCCGAGGAGCCGATGCCGATCTGGTGAGCGCGCGTGTTGGCCATGCCTGCGCTGTTTCGGGAGACTACTTCATCGCCTGGGGCGGGTTTAACAATGGAAACCAAGATGGTAGTGTCCCCAATGTCATCACTGTTTACAATCTGAAATCAGGAACCTGGACAACCGACTACGTCTACTCTCCTCCAAGTGGCAGCAAATCTAATCTGGCGGTCATCATTGGCGCCAGCGTCAGTGGTTTAGTCCTTCTCATCTTGGCCGCTGTCCTGATCCTGAGGTGGAGGAGATCAAAGGAACCTTATGTCCCTGCGCCAATTCCTCTGAACGATCCCAAGCCCATCACATTTGCAGCACCCAGGGCACAATCTACCCAGGTTCAACATCCATATCAGTATATCTCGGTACAATCGCAATCACAACTACAATCAGCATCTGCGGACACTTCGTATTATACTGAACCTCAGTCGCATACACCCCAACCGCACACGCGTCAATTTTATTCGCCTTCCGCGAACTAAATATACCAGCCGGTCGACCGGTCGGGCTATGTGGTTCCGACCGCGCACAGCTACTCAAAATCCTGAGACTTCACATCCTTCCGCATCGCCTGTAACCGCAGCGTCTGCCTATACCCCTTACACACAATCACTTCCAGTCAGTACGGCTCAGGTATTACCCCGGTAAACCCACTAAAAGAAGCAAGCTCAGGTTAAGGAAGATCTATTTATTTACAGAGCTAAATAGTGTGTTTCTGAACATTAAAGTTTTCGTTTGTTTCTGGGGCGGAATTGAGAGCGAATTGGACCATGCAAGAGCTTTCTTTCTATTCATTCCTTCTTCCCTTCTGTCGTTGAGTCCCGCATCCATAGAATGTAGATCTGCATCGCAGCATTAAAAACAATCAAGTAGTCGACCAATTCTCCAGCCAACCAACCAGCCAGGCATGCAACACGCAATGTTTGTCTCATGCATCAATATTTAAACAACGGTGCAGAAAAGCATATTATGATATGTGTATGGACATGTACGCATGGATATGTGCACATGGTCCTTGAAGGACATGTTATGTGTTGCGCAGGAAAGTAAGCATTGAAAGCCCCCTTCGTTTCTGTTATCTGATGATCCACTGGTCAAAGTCAAAATGACCACCCTCTGTAATTTCAATGCTGCCCTTTCACCTCCCCTCAGCTGCACGATATACCAAATGCTCCCTTGAGCCTCGAGTAAAGGGCCCTGTGCGGGTTGTATCTTTACATGGATATGTTGAGTAGCAGCGTGTTTATGTATTGCAGCACTCCTAGTCCAGTGTACAAAAGTAGAGGGGAGGGGAGGGGAGGAGGGAGGACTAAACAACGTTTGCATACTCCAGGCCCCTCGTTCTATGCTCATAGTCTCTTCTCTGATGGATACAGCACGCCATCATGCACCGTGCTATTTGTAGATCCTGCCCTCCTGGCGACCTTCAGCTCCGTGATCGTGTTCCCAGCCAGCTCCTCCTTGTCACCGTCCCCTGCCGTCGTCAGCTCGTCATCCACACTTGCAGATACAGGCAGACCGGCCTCGACAGCCTCGAGGACTTCGATAGGGACCTTGGGCCCACGAACGGGGTCGCTGTTCGGGTACAGGGCCAGAGTGACTACGAGTCCAACACCGGATATGACGACGTACGAGTAGAAGGCGGCGCGGTATCCGGGCAGCAGCTCTGCGCCCGTGGCAGTGACAGGGTTCTTGTTGTTGGCAATGATGTTGGAGATGGCGATCCCGATAGGTGCGCCGACCTGCAGGCAGAGGTTGTAGACTGCCGATGTGAGAGGTAGAGAGGTAGAGAGGCAGAGAGGTAGAGAGGTAGAGAGGTAGAGAGGTAGAGAGGCAAGAAAAAATGGTTAGCAGCTGTAGATCTTCACCGACTGTGCACGTCTACAGGAGGGTTGAATCAAGCATGCTTCGAACCGTCCACAGCACAACTTACCAGCTCCAACCACCCCTTGGTCCTCGTCCGCAGCATCGGCCACCGAGTTGATCTGGCACGTCACCCAGATGCAGGCCATGGCGACCATGTTCAGGATCAGCGATGGGAACGGGACGGCCCAGTACGAGGAAGTGTCCTTGAGCTGTGCCCACAGGACGCCAGAGGCGATCAAGAAGAACCACCCGACAACGACAACGATCTTGGACCGGACCAGCGGGATCACCACCGAAAGAATTCCCACGACAATGAGCGACCCGACACCGTGTGGGATGAACCCCAGCGAGGTCTTCAGAGACGTGTATCCGAGCACGTTCTGGAACGCAAGCGATACGAAGTAAAAGTGTGCGTTCATGGCCGCCATCATGCACAGGGCAGTGGCACAGGACGCAAGGAACCGGCGGGAGCGCCAGATGTGCAGTGGCATGATCGGGTAGTCGATCCTGAGCTCGATGATGATGAAGCAAACGAGAAGGGCGACCCTGATCAGGAAAGGCGCCAGGGTCTTTGCGACGGCCCAACCAGCGGCGGGACCCTCGCTGAGGTAGTAGATGACACCGACTATCCCCAAAGTGAACGAGGCCATGCCGAAAAAGTCAAGGCGGCGATCCTCGGCCTTGCCTTGCGCCTTCTCGGCAGGAATGACAAGAATGCCGAGGATGGTAAGGGCGAATCCGATGATCCCGGTGATATAAAACATCCATCGCCAGCCTAGAGGGCAGTTGTAGGAGAAAAGAAGAAAGAGAAAGGGATGGGGAGTGAGATAGGGAGCGGGATAGGGGGCATAAGGTCAACAGCGTTCTTCGATCAGACTACATGTGCAAGGACAAATGGGGGTTCGCTGCACATGGCGCAGAGAAGCAAACGACCGAGTCCATACCAATGGTGGATCCGAGGATGCCGCCGAGCAGGACGCCGACGATGGATCCAATGGCAGCAGTGCCGCCAAAGATGCTCAGGGCCCTGATACGCTCCGGTCCAGCTGGATAGGTGGTCGTCAGGATGGCCAGTGCGCTAGGCACAGTGAAACCGGCCCCCGTTCCCTGAAGAGCACGTCCAACGGACATCATGGCCGGGTCCTTTGCAAAGCCATTGACGATGGCCTAGATCGAGAACCAGGCCACGCCGAGGATGTAGATGTTACGGTGGCCAAAGAGATCGCCGAGACGACCGCCGAGAAGAAGAAAAGCACCGTATGCCAGGCATAGGCAGACGAGACCCTGAGGCATGAGAGAGAGAGAGAGAGAGAGAGAGAGAGAGAGAGAGAGAGAGAGAGAGAGAGAGAGAGAGAAGGAGGGAGGGATAGATCGCGTTAGATCACAAAGTGCGGATGTGAACGTGCATCGCGCAGCGCTCCGTCGCGGGAAATGGCTTGGTTCGTTTATACTTCCACCTACCATTGCAGTTGGTCGATGTGGAAACCAACGTCGCGCATGACCTTGGGGAGGACAATGGTGACACTGGCGACATTGATGGTATCGAGCATCTGAGCCATCGATACGATCGCCAGCAGGAGACTCTTCTTCTGATTCAGGTGACGATACCAGGGGAGATTGGCTTTCGCCATACTGCTGTCTGACATGGTGGAGTGCGGATTGTGTGCTCAGATTTGTTTGTGTGCGAGTCCGTGTGATATTTAGGCTGTGTGCAACTAAGTATGATATTCCAGGTGTATGCGTGCCTGTGCGGAGAACGTGATAAAGGCTTGAAAGAAAGAGAAAGGATACGGAAGATGCTAAGAGATTGAGGCGCGTTCCGCTGTCGCTCGAGTGCGCTCGCTTATTGTAGGCTGTTGTTTTGTTGCCTTGGTGAAGTTGATGAAGAACAGCAACAGAGGATGGATCGAGGTGTTTTATGGGCGAAAGCACTACTGCGCGCTGCATTCAGAGAACAGACGAAAATAAGCAAAGATGCTCCATGGCGGTTGGACCTGCAAGTAAGTGTGATGTTCTAGGTGTATGCGTGCGTGCGCGAAGGACTCGGTAAAGACCCTAAAGAAAGAGAAGAGAAGGAGCGCAGCACTACTGCCGCAGTAACTATTTCCAGCCTGAGCGGAATAGACTTGCAGTATGAGAGCAGCTGTGCTCTTGGTCATATCGTTTCCAGCAATTGTCGATCAAAGCAGCACGCGTTAGTGGTGTGCATCGATTGACCATATCGACAAGCGGTGCATCTGCAGAAACAATTACGTAGAAGAAGGGAATCAGATGCATTAATACACTTTTACGCTGATCGTCTCTTGACTTTTTCTGTAGACTGCAAATCGGACATGCATCCAGGTGCGGCCTTGTGAAACACTCGATAGGTTACGCTTAACGGAGTTAAGGTATATCCGTACCTACACGCGTGCTTCGCACTCAGGAGAGTACATTACGTGGTATTTGTAATAGGTCTTTGTGTCTTTGCGCAGACGGGGTACGTGGACAGGGCAAATACACAAACCGCAAAGTTGGCTCTAAACTAGTCTAGTCTGCGAATTCTTGGCCGATTGAAAGAAATTGCATAGCAGCCACTTTAACTGATTGTTCTTTGGAATTCAGAGGCATGCATTTGCACAAGGGTGCTACAGCAGAAACGTCAACCGCCATGGAGCATCTTTGCTTATTTTCGTCTGTTCTCTGAATGCAGCGCGCAGTAGTGCTTTCGCCCATAAAACACCTCGATCCATCCTCTGTTGCTGTTCTTCATCAACTTCACCAAGGCAACAAAACAACAGCCTACAATAAGCGAGCGCACTCGAGCGACAGCGGAACGCGCCTCAATCTCTTAGCATCTTCCGTATCCTTTCTCTTTCTTTCAAGCCTTTATCACGTTCTCCGCACAGGCACGCATACACCTGGAATATCATACTTAGTTGCACACAGCCTAAATATCACACGGACTCGCACACAAACAAATCTGAGCACACAATCCGCACTCCACCATGTCAGACAGCAGTATGGCGAAAGCCAATCTCCCCTGGTATCGTCACCTGAATCAGAAGAAGAGTCTCCTGCTGGCGATCGTATCGATGGCTCAGATGCTCGATACCATCAATGTCGCCAGTGTCACCATTGTCCTCCCCAAGGTCATGCGCGACGTTGGTTTCCACATCGACCAACTGCAATGGTAGGTGGAAGTATAAACGAACCAAGCCATTTCCCGCGACGGAGCGCTGCGCGATGCACGTTCACATCCGCACTTTGTGATCTAACGCGATCTATCCCTCCCTCCTTCTCTCTCTCTCTCTCTCTCTCTCTCTCTCTCTCTCTCTCTCTCTCTCTCTCTCTCTCTCTCTCTCTCTCTCTCTCTCATGCCTCAGGGTCTCGTCTGCCTATGCCTGGCATACGGTGCTTTTCTTCTTCTCGGCGGTCGTCTCGGCGATCTCTTTGGCCACCGTAACATCTACATCCTCGGCGTGGCCTGGTTCTCGATCTAGGCCATCGTCAATGGCTTTGCAAAGGACCCGGCCATGATGTCCGTTGGACGTGCTCTTCAGGGAACGGGGGCCGGTTTCACTGTGCCTAGCGCACTGGCCATCCTGACGACCACCTATCCAGCTGGACCGGAGCGTATCAGGGCCCTGAGCATCTTTGGCGGCACTGCTGCCATTGGATCCATCGTCGGCGTCCTGCTCGGCGGCATCCTCGGATCCACCATTGGTATGGACTCGGTCGTTTGCTTCTCTGCGCCATGTGCAGCGAACCCCCATTTGTCCTTGCACATGTAGTCTGATCGAAGAACGCTGTTGACCTTATGCCCCCTATCCCGCTCCCTATCTCACTCCCCATCCCTTTCTCTTTCTTCTTTTCTCCTACAACTGCCCTCTAGGCTGGCGATGGATGTTTTATATCACCGGGATCATCGGATTCGCCCTTACCATCCTCGGCATTCTTGTCATTCCTGCCGAGAAGGCGCAAGGCAAGGCCGAGGATCGCCGCCTTGACTTTTTCGGCATGGCCTCGTTCACTTTGGGGATAGTCGGTGTCATCTACTACCTCAGCGAGGGTCCCGCCGCTGGTTGGGCCGTCGCAAAGACCCTGGCGCCTTTCCTGATCAGGGTCGCCCTTCTCGTTTGCTTCATCATCATCGAGCTCAGGATCGACTACCCGATCATGCCACTGCACATCTGGCGCTCCCGCCGGTTCCTTGCGTCCTGTGCCACTGCCCTGTGCATGATGGCGGCCATGAACGCACACTTTTACTTCGTATCGCTTGCGTTCCAGAACGTGCTCGGATACACGTCTCTGAAGACCTCGCTGGGGTTCATCCCACACGGTGTCGGGTCGCTCATTGTCGTGGGAATTCTTTCGGTGGTGATCCCGCTGGTCCGGTCCAAGATCGTTGTCGTTGTCGGGTGGTTCTTCTTGATCGCCTCTGGCGTCCTGTGGGCACAGCTCAAGGACACTTCCTCGTACTGGGCCGTCCCGTTCCCATCGCTGATCCTGAACATGGTCGCCATGGCCTGCATCTGGGTGACGTGCCAGATCAACTCGGTGGCCGATGCTGCGGACGAGGACCAAGGGGTGGTTGGAGCTGGTAAGTTGTGCTGTGGACGGTTCGAAGCATGCTTGATTCAACCCTCCTGTAGACGTGCACAGTCGGTGAAGATCTACAGCTGCTAACCATTTTTTCTTGCCTCTCTACCTCTCTACCTCTCTACCTCTCTACCTCTCTGCCTCTCTACCTCTCTACCTCTCACATCGGCAGTCTACAACCTCTGCCTGCAGGTCGGCGCACCTATCGGGATCGCCATCTCCAACATCATTGCCAACAACAAGAACCCTGTCACTGCCACGGGCGCAGAGCTGCTGCCCGGATACCGCGCCGCCTTCTACTCGTACGTCGTCATATCCGGTGTTGGACTCGTAGTCACTCTGGCCCTGTACCCGAACAGCGACCCCGTTCGTGGGCCCAAGGTCCCTATCGAAGTCCTCGAGGCTGTCGAGGCCGGTCTGCCTGTATCTGCAAGTGTGGATGACGAGCTGACGACGGCAGGGGACGGTGACAAGGAGGAGCTGGCTGGGAACACGATCACGGAGCTGAAGGTCGCCAGGAGGGCAGGATCTACAAATAGCACGGTGCATGATGGCGTGCTGTATCCATCAGAGAAGAGACTATGAGCATAGAACGAGGGGCCTGGAGTATGCAAACGTTGTTTAGTCCTCCCTCCTCCCCTCCCCTCCCCTCTACTTTTGTACACTGGACTAGGAGTGCTGCAATACATAAACACGCTGCTACTCAACATATCCATGTAAAGATACAACCCGCACAGGGCCCTTTACTCGAGGCTCAAGGGAGCATTTGGTATATCGTGCAGCTGAGGGGAGGTGAAAGGGCAGCATTGAAATTACAGAGGGTGGTCTGATCTGTGGGCGGTTTAGTACTTCGCCCGCCTCTCCACGATATCAAATCTGTGGCAACGCGATTGTGAGTCCTGCGCTCTCTACTCCTGCACATAAAATAACTCTGATTGTCGCTCTCGACGATCATTATGGCGGGGATGCTGAAACAAAGACTGGCGAGCAATTGGATTCTAATTCTATTTCATAGCTGGTAACTGTGGTGTTTTACGGGGCCTGAGGGGTCCTCCCTTTGTGCGCACTGCCTGGACCAAATGTGAACCTTGCGATATACAAAACTGTAGAGTTCTGTACGGGCAGGCTAAAGGTGTATGTATGAACTTTTGATCGCCTAGCGTAAAAAGTTGGGGAGGGTCCAAGTTGCTTGCTACGGAGAAATAACAACATGAGAAGACAACCTTATTGTATTGCGATGCTACTTGCACGGTGGAAGGCTTCGAAGGTGGGAGCAAGGCGTCCAGGGCAACAAACAAGTTCAGAGACGGGTGAAGCAAGGTGCATGAGGCTCACTTTTAAATTGTGCTTGGACATGGGCGGGAGGGCGGAGGGAGGCCCGGGCTATGCAAACTCTGATAGTCTATACCTTATCCGCTGATTGGCACTTAAAAAATCCCCCCCCCCCCCCCCCGGCAGGGCCAGAAAGTCCGTTTGTATCTCTTCTCCTCTCCTCTCCCCCTTCCCCGCTCCTTCTCCTCCACGTACTGCATGTCCTCCGTTTGTGAATAGTACCTTGGTCCAGCACTCATCAAAATGATACTCAGGTCAACACAGTGGAAAAGACAGCCGCAATCACCAGTCAAATACTATCTCTCTCTCTTATCCACCTTGTTTCCCCGCCTTCTTGCCTTCCTTACACCATATACCACCGATGTCCAGTCGACATTCCAGCCGGCCTCACTCTGGTGCATGGGTTCCGTTTTCATAGGAGGGAAGGCTATGTACATCCACGGAGGCAGCACAAGCACCACCTCGCAGCCGTCCGGGCAGTACTTCTCCCTCGACTTGTCCATCAGCTAGTCAACATCACAACCGGCTTTTAAGAAACTAGCAGACGACTTTAGTGACTCCAAGTGTGCCGGGGCCTTCATGAACAACAAGACCTGGCTCCTGCTTGCAAATCAGACTGCACACAAGTACTGCACCGACAACGATACCTGGAGCATCATTGGGCGGTCCGTGAATGCGAATAGGGCAAGTGGCTTCGCAGCTGCCACGGATTCATCGACCGGGCTTGTTTATGTGATGAACGGATGGATCGTCAATGGAACAACCCCTATACAGCAGTATCAGCCGGCAATCAACAGCATCAACACCGTACCAACTCATCCAATTCTTACAGGAGTCGTCAGTTTTGCAGCGATATGGAATGTTGTCCAGAAAAGTCTTCTCGTGTATGGAGGGACGACCGCATCAGCAAATACCATTCAGAGGGGACTATATAAATAGTTGCCGAGCTCCAGATGGACGCTGTTATCCGATACAGGGGATGTACCGCCAGCAGGGAAGAGTCACTGCCTAGTCCCGGCCTATGGAGGCACTAAGATGGTGGCATTTTGAATCACGCGCGGCACTGAACGATATTACAGCTTGGACGTCGCCATGCTCACTTGGACCAAAGGAACCGACGGCAATGTGGCAGTTGCCTGTGGAGCGCGGCCTGTTCGGTGGCGGACGACATGGTTGTGTCCTGGGTCGGATACGATAGCAAGGTTACGGCTCTGACCAACAGCGCTACCGTCGTCTACAACCTAAACACCAACGTCTGGCAGTCGGATTTTACATCATCAGGTCCCAGCCCAACCGCAACCGCACCTTCAGCATCTCCCACTATATCCCTGCGATCGTTCCATCACCAGTATCCGTCGGGACGATCGTTGGAGGCGTCGCCGGAGGTCTTGCGGCTGTTGTAGCTGCTGCCGCATTTCTGTTCTACCGGTGGAAGAGTCGAGACCAGCCCAAAGTACTCTCGAGTTCGAGTGACAGTCAAGTGACCGACGACCAGGACAGATTGAAGCCAAGAAGCAGTGAAGCTTTTCAGATGGAGCCGCTCATGCCGCTTACTAGTCCACAGGAAGAACAAGGATATCAGGACCAGCATGGGTTCCGTCCAAACAGTGGGACACATAATTCTGCGCCAGCGTATTTGTATCCGAATACATCCCCAGGAGGATCAAGAGATTATGGTGCAGGATATTCAGGAGTATCAGCATCAGCATCAGGAGCAGCAACAGGAGTTGAATCTGATGTATTCAAGAGATATGACATGATTTATCGATCCAACGAGATTATAGTTACGCAGTCGTGGACCACAAACAATCACACAGTGGGGGAATAGAGCACACTTTAATACATGTTTAAAAATGTGTCTAGCTTTAACTAACATAAAGACCCTGCTGCGCAATCGAAGAAAAGGACCATACTAGGATTAAGATTTACCATTGAGCAAAGGCGGATCAAACATGCTTGGTGCTTCGTCCACGCAGCGCGCACCACATTTTCTGAGTAAAGACACACGTCTATGTCTCATTGGAATCCAATTTCGGGAGTGCGAACTCCGATGGGGCCCATGCTATTTTTGCTTCACTCCGCAGAAAGAAAAGGGTTACCCGCCATGACTATCAAACCGGCGTACCGTCATTCTACAAAGTCTAGGGATATGCTTGATTTGTTACGCATTAGGCTTCAGTATATGGACCCATGTATTGCATGCACGATCGGCTTAACAGAACACAGGGGGATGCAAACTAATATTAGTATCTCGATCGATGCCCTCCCCTATGCATGGGAAGATATCATGTGTGAGCTACATAACAGTCAGTGCAGCCGTGCGAACCGAGAGGATATCTACACTACAGATTCATTTGCACTATTGAGTGAAAGATCGACGTAGATCAGCATAGCTTATGGATCCAACAAACTGTCGTCCTCTGTCGCTTTGTCCTCTGCGCCCAGAACCAGTCATTCTGAGAGTAAGTAGCGTTTAATGCAAAAGGCATTTAGCTATCGCGTCCACCGATGCATGCATCCGCTGGGGAAGGATTTCTTAAGTGGTTGAGTTTAAGAAAAGCTTTTTAGGTTTCCTTGAGCTGGTGATCATCTTTGCTCGGTTCCATTGACCCGCTTTTTTTTTGTTTTGCACCCATGCACAACACCACAGAATGAGTGGGCTTTGCTCCAAGATGATGTATGAACAACCTCTGACGGATAAAATCCTTCCGCGTTGTCTTTTGTTTACATGCCCTCATTCTGTGACCCTATTGTCCATTCATTCGATGGGTTTTGTGAGTGGGCGCTTTGTGAAAAAAAGCAGCTAATCCAGTATCAACATCAACCATCTCATTTAAACGCACACCCCGCATCATTTTACCGAGGAGCAACCACAAGCACCACTTCCTCCTTTATTCTTGGTCCCTGCGCAGTCTCCATAGTATCATTTACAGCTAAAGTTTACCGGGGAAGGGAGGGGGGGACAACCTCTCCTTTTCTCATTCGGTTACATTTGGCTGTTGCATGCACTCTAGTGGGAAATACAAGAGCCGAGATGCAGCCATTTACTCCCTCAGCGAATGTCACTCCCTAGCCCTATATGCCTCGCACACAATCAAGGATGAAAAGCGAAGAGCATGGGCGTAAAGGTCTAGAAAAGCAGAGGTGGGAGGTTTGTGCCTGTCGCTAACTTTTGAGAACTGGAGAAATAGAGATGTTGGTCTATATCGCTTTAGGTTCATTAGCCCAGCAACCTTAAGGCTACATCCAATTATGGGCACGATGCGCCAATCGTTCTTTATTGTGCTTGCTCTACGGACATGCCGAGACATCTTGATGGGTGGTCCCACTTCTTTCTGTCCTTTGCTGCCCTGTTGCTGTTGTCTTAGCGGAAGACGACTGCAGACATGGAAAAAAAAAAAGAAAGGATGAAAAGTATAAAAGACCTTGATTCCTGTCCCTTTTTTCTCCCTTCTACTCTCTTCCTAACTGTTCTCTCTATTCTTTAGTTCCGCATAGCATATCCTCATTCTTTTGCATCTCTACAGCATATCACCTATTCGGCTCCCCTCATTGTGCCGCCTTGTTTCTTTATATACCCCATTTCTCCTCCCGTTCTCCACGATAGATTCCCATTATTCCATTTTCATATCTTGATCTCTCGTATCACACCAACATCAACGCTTTTCACCGCCCACCCACACTTTTGAGCAATGACTTTAGCAACAGAGCACCAGCACGTACATCCGGAGACACACCATGAGGTCGGGGAGATGACTCCAGCCTCAGAGTTTCCTTCCACACTAGCCATGGCCTTCGAGAACCCTTCCTCCACAAGCCTGGCCCTCTCATCCGGTATCCCACACACAGATTCACACCACCATGACCTTGAACACAACCACTCCCACCACCATCATCATCACGATCGTCCCAGATCCAAGGCTCCCTCGGTCATCTCTGAAAAATACGAGCCCGACGAGCAAGGCCGTTCATCGTCTGATCTGGACGATACTGAAACCGCGAACGAGAAGGAGATCGAGACAACAGTTGATCCTGCGATGGAAGGCAAGCTACTCGACTACCCCGAGGGTGGATTCGGCTGGCTCGTCGTCCTGTCCTCGTTCGTGGTCAACTTCTGGGCATTCGCACCCAACATCACCTTTGGTGTTTACCAAGCCTACTTTTTGCAATCCAACACCTTCCCGGGCGCCCTGCCCACGGATATCTCATGGGTCGGTAGTATCGGTGCTTCCGCCATGTTTCTTCCAGGCCCCTTCGTAGCGCCCCTGACCCGGTTTCTGGGCCTGCGCGCCGTCGTCGCGATCGGCATCCTAGTCGCGTCCCTGGGATTCATCACAGCGAGTTTTGCGACACAGCTGTGGCATTTGTATTTGACCCAGGGGTTGCTGTTTGGTGTTGGTGGTGGATTGGTCTTCTTCTCCTCAATCTCGGTCACGGCGCAGTACTTTGAGAGGCGTCGTGGATTGGCCAACGGAATCGCGGTCGCAGGATCGGGTATTGGAGGATTGGCCCTGGCGCCATTGACGAGATTTTTGATCGCACAGGTCGGTGTCCGGTGGTGTCAGCGCATTACTGGATTTGCGGTTCTGGGCTTTATGTCGGCGGTTTTTGCGTTCATTAAGCCGAGAGTGAAGACTGCGAAAAAAGGTCCCATCTTTGATTTAAGTTTGTTCAGGGTTCCTGGTTTCGCCTGGTTGCTCTTGACAGCCTTCGTTGTCACTTTCGGTAAGGGAGATCGCATCGTACCCATCACTATCAAAAATGGGCGTATAATATCAGCTAGGAAGCGTATGACATGGTGTTCTAACCTTACATCGATTTTATCGTTTTAGGATATATGGTACCGATCTTCTTGATCCCAACGTACAGCAGCGTGGAACTCAATCAATCCGCCAGCACTGGTGCCAACCTCATCAGTCTCTTCTCAGGCATCAATGCCGCATCACGAATCGGGCTGGGTGTTGCTGCCGACAAACTTGGACGCACCAACACCCTGTTCACATGCTGTTTCTTCGCCGGACTATCTTGCCTCGCGATCTGGTACGTTTCCCAGTTGCTTAAATCGCTTTACCCTTGAGTAGACCTGTGTTGTCTTAATCGTTTTATTAATAATCGCATTCATTTTCATTTCACTACTTCTCAGGAGTGCGGCCTCCACTATTGGGATCTTGACCGCCTTCATGTGTGTCTACGGTCTGTTCGGAGGAGGGTAAGCAAAACTCGTGAGACAGGACTACTGGGAAAGAACCTCCACAGTAACAGATACCGTTGCTAATATGCCCGCCATTTTTTTTTATTGGTCTTTTTGGTCTTTTGTCATTCCGACTTATCAGATTCATCAGTATCTTCCCTGTGGTTGTGGCCCAAGTCGTCGGTATCGAGCGCCTGTCTGCAGCTCTCGGAATCCTCTACTTTGGAAACGTCGTTGGGAATTTGCTGGGCGCCCCTATTGCGACGGCAATCATGCATGCACAGAACGGCAGGTACATTGGCGCGATCATGTTCGCAGGGTTCTCACCCGTGCTGGCCGCGTTCTTTGTGCTCTTCATCCGCTTCCGCATCAACAAGAAGCTGTTCGCCATCGCCTAGATGTAACCTATTTCATGTAGCATAATAAAACTCACAAGCCCAAAAAAAAAAAAACAAATAAAAAAACAAAATAACTCTGCATGTCATCTGCGCACTGCCGGGATGGTGGTGGATGGAGAGGGAAGGGGGACCAACGTACTGGGAAGATTGCCCGCCTTGAATTTTTAATGCAGTGAAATTATCGTATCTGTGCACAAAGAGGCTATGTTCGATATTCTATTTTGAGTCTTGGCCAACAAAGTGACCGAAGATTAAAAACTCTCAAACCAGGGGTTACAATCAACTTCAGTCACTGGGGGATTTTTTTTCTAGTGTCATATAGTGCGAGTGTATCTCTTGAACATGATTTTTGGGCGGGGAGGAGAATGATTGCAACCGTTCTGGAGCCCTTTCTCAGCCCAGACCCTTGTTGACGATAGGTTTGGATGTACATAATATGCATGCAATATGTTTATACCACACGACCCGCATTTCCATTCCCGTAGTAGTGGACGAGCAATCGGGGACATCGCCTCCCCTTTGTCCGAGCATGAAACGCGTAGCGGAAAACAAAAAATAGAAAAGCATATAGTTCTCATCGCCGTATGCTCTTCGGTACAACCATTCGTTCTCTTCTTTACTCTGCATCTCTTTGTCTTTTTCACTCTTTCTTTCCTAGTCTCGTCCTTATATCCCTATCGTGTCTATGCTTCTTTCTCTTTGTCCACTCTTCCTCATCACCCTCATCCCTATCACGCCTCAACACGTACATTTTCATTCGTCTATACAAACATCCTCTCAATAATGTCTCTAACCTGCTCACGTCCATGCTCCCCTAATCTCATCACCGCCTTCATCACCTTCTTCACCCTTTGTACCCACGTCGCCTACGCCCGCCAATCCTTCCAGCCCACCCTCACGACCGGAGCCACCAGCGCCTTTGTCGAGAACCAGAATCTCTACATCCTGGGCGGTGTACCGAGCACCTACACCAGCACCAATTCGATAATACCAACAACAACCATCCCACAAGCATTCGTGCTCGACTTATCCGTCTCTTGGAATAGTAGTAACCCCATCATCCAGCAATTACCAGACGGTCCCACTACTACTTCACCATCACTAACAGGTGAAGATGGATGGGTAGGATGGGGCACAGCAGGCATGGTGAGCACACTTTCTGCAGATGCACAGACCTGGTTTGTCGCGTTCAACGATCCTGCGTACCAATACTCTACCTCCTCCGCAACTTGGACACTCGGACTATCACTCGATAACCTCACCACCAACACCGACCTTCCTCTCAGTAGAGGAGCCTCTGCAGCCGTGACCGATCCAGATACGGGACTTGTCTACATGTTCTCAAACACAGATCCGGCCTCGGATAACCCGCTCGTCCGACGCCTGGATCTGAATACCGGCACGATCGACAATATCCCTATGGACAACGACGATGCCCTCGACGACAGGGTGAGTGCGATCGTGTCTGCGATCTGGAGCGCGCCCCAAAAGCAGATCCTCGTCATCGAGGAACACAACCCCATCCGCCTCCTCGCATTCACACCCAACATCACGAACGCGACCTGGAGCATTTTAAATACCACGGGCGACATTCCTGCCACACGCACCGGCGCGTGCTTCGTCTCATCCGCTGGAGGAGCGCAAGCCGTATACTTTGGCGGCTTCTCCACCAATTCACCCACCGCCATGAACGATATCTACATTCTTGACATCCCCTCCATGACCTGGAAACGCGGCCCAGACGCACCTTCGACGGACGCGCGTGGGGGTGCTGCCTGCGCTGTCTCAAGTGACCATTTCCTCGCCTGGGGCGGCTCCTCTACCATCCCCAACACAGACAGCCCGATGGAAGCCCTAGTGATCTACAACCTACGCACCCAATCCTGGACCTCCGAATATATCTCCTCCTCCTCCTCCACTTCCTCCTCTTCCTCCTCTTCCTCCTCCCCTGCGATCTCCACGTCCTCGCTCATTACCCCTCCTTCTGTATCTGCATCCGCACCACCCAATTTTTCTCCTACGATAAGCTCACCGTCCGAGACCACCTCGACCGCCTCACCGACTCCGACACCAAACACCCCCGCGGTAACCGATATCCTGGGCGCAGTTGTCAAAGTCTTGGTCGTCCTGATCTCCATTGGCGGAACGATCCTCTACAGCGTCCGCCAGAAACAGCTCCTGACACTCTCTAAAGCATCGAACGAGCCCCATGGACAGCCCTAACGGTCTGCAAACGTCCACAGCACCTTATACGATCATCTTTTTTTTTTTATTTTTTCCCTTCAAGTCCCTAATGAGCCACTTCCTTGTATAGACTACTGTCAGTCCTCACAGCTAGGATGACCCATAGCATAGCATCTGCATAATGTATAGTAATGTAATAATACGAAGTCCTAAGTCCTATTTTATTTTTTATTCTATTTTTTTTCGTCTGCTCAACTGCAGTGCAATTTATTAATGTCTAAAAGTACAGAGATGACGAGGTTGTACGGTATAAAAAAATATGGTGGCGATCTCCTGTGATGGTCTTCCTTCCCCCCCCCCCACACACACACACCTTCGAATGACGTCCCGCATCCTTTAGGCTGCCTGTAGTTTAGGACTATGTTGCTGTGACAACAATTCAGAGGCCACTTTCTTCGTTTCCACTCGATCGCACACCTCCTGCGCGATCGTCGCAATCCTCTCCTCGTTCGCCAACCGGTTCTCGACAGAAAGCCTCTCCATTTCCTCCTTGACACACCGGACCATCTCCCCGAGTTCCTTGCCCGAGATACCCTTGTCTCCGTGCAAATTCTTGATGACGTTCGCCACACTGACCTCCGCTTTCGATGGCTGCGCCAATTTCCGTGCTTTCATGCCCATCAGTCTTTTCTCTCCAATCGTGCCTACAAAGACTAGTCGACGAGGGTAGGGTGTTCCTTGTGGGGTCGTCAAGGGTTCCCAGTTCGTTATCCGGCCAGAGTCGACAGCGCGAGTACCATTGAGTCGGTCGTATGCCATCGTGATGTGCGGTGTGACGTTCCTGTTCAGAATGACATGTCCCAAGTTGTTCAAGTCGATAGGTGCGGCGGATGGTTCATTAGCTGCATACGCTGATCGCAGAGCATCGAGACTCGAATATGTCTTTCCATCAGGGGCCACGATCAGAAGATCCTGCTGTTCCTGACAACTGCTGGGATTCATCTCCTTGACCTTCAAAGCCCATATCCGCCCCTCATGCTCTCCAAGTGCCTCAACCTCGACAAGGACCGTCGCCCCGAGCCCTCCGATCGTTTGCAGATACTCTTCAGTCGCAGGTCCCAGGCAAAGTGTCACATGCAAATCGCCCGGTACAACCCATTTGCTCAAGTCCTGCCCTCTCAGTGTCTGTGGCCGCTCGATCCACTGCTCTGCTGGATTGAGCTGATTCGAACATCCTGTCTTCTCCAACATGATTCGCTGCACATACTCCGAAAACAAAACACCTGTGTATCGTACGATCTTAGTCATCTCGATCTTGAGTCTCGCCTGTGGAATGTACGTCTCGTAAGGATCCCAGATGTTTCGGTCCTTTAACTCCGGTCGTGTCCTGGGAAGAGCGCCCACTCCTGCGACCAAGAACGGACCTCCAGCGTGCTCAATATCAACCTGCCTATTATTCGCCTCGACCATGCTCAAAACCAGCTCGATCTCTCGCTGTGGATCCATGTATAGTAATGCCTGCTGCACGACGGTGATCTCAAAGTTGTCCAGCATTTTGTTGTCGAGCCACTCCTGTCCAACCTGTCGGAACTTGGCCACCTGACAGGGTCGATCGTCCCAGAGATGCATCGACCGGATCATCGGGTACTCTAGCAGCAGGTTGTACAAAAAGTCGTACTTCGTGTTGAAGGTGTGCACTTTCAGATACTTTTCCACCGGCTTCAACAACTTTTTCGTCGGCACAAACGGTACTTTGTTCTCCATGAGCGCTACCGTCGTCGGTTTGGTGGCAATGAGATCAAAGTCTAGTCCTTTCCGCTGTACCATCTCGATCAGCTTCTGTCCAAATGTTGGCCCGTTTCTGCCGGTAAGGAGTACCGTCAAGCATCCTGGATCTTTTGATGACTCCTGAACTTCCTTGACCTAACCAATCAATCCAGATAACCGGTTTAAGTCAGTGCATTTGCATTTGTGTTCCCATGTAACAATCCCAACACTTACAACCCCATGATCGCGCCCACAAGTCACTAGTACCGACAAAAAAAAAAAAAAAAAAACCATGCAAAATGTATGATGCTAGGCTTTGTTGCATTCGACGCATAAAAAAAGGAAAAATGATATACATGCGAAAATAGCTTCCAAGGATGATTCCCCGGCTTCCATTTTAAATTACTCCCATCCTATGTCATTTGCATCAAATGCGCCTCACTCCTCCTCTTCACCATAAAATCATGTCAACCAATAGAGCACGTTCAACTTACAACCTCCTCATTCCACCAGCCTTTCCAGCAAGACTTCTCCACCTCAGGTCCCAAGTCGAGCGTGCCTGGATTGTGCCACCAACCCGTTCCGCAATAATTCCATGAGGTCAAAATTCCCAGGAATGACGGGTCCCAAAGCGCAGGGTTGGGTAGCGGTGACTGGAAGAGTGTCTGGTCAAAGTCAAAGACCTTGACTGTATGCATCCGACCGACATAGGCAGGATCGGAGAGCAGCTCCGAGGTATAGACCACAGCCGGGTGAGTCACCAACCTAAAGGGGAGCTCTATTTGCTGATCTTCGTTGGCCGGCGTTGTTGACAAGCTGGATGATAAAGAAGTATCGGAGAGAGCCGGCGTGATTGGGGGCGAGGGGATGGATTCGCAGCTTTTGAGGTCGCTGCCGCCACTGGCGCTGGGGGTGTGTATGGTGTTTTCGGGGTCGGAGACAGCATCAGACTGGACTTGACAGTCCTGGTGGTCCGAGAAGTGTTCTGAACAGGGGACAGTTGCTGGCATAGAGAAAACAATAAAGGGGCTGTGTTGTTTTAAAAGATGTTATATGGAGAGAAGGAAAGAGGAATGAACGTATAGATGAGAATGAAGAAAAAAGCGGAATGGGAATGAAGGAAGAAAAAAAAAAAGGGTGAAGACACCTTAAATATTTTTATTTTATTTTTCTGCGGAGACGAAGTCGGACTAAGGACTACAAGGTGCATTCAGTGGTCCCTCTTTTCAAGCGCAAAAGACAGGTACCAGCAACAAGGTACCAATGCCCCAGATCCGGTAGGCTGTGCCCCATGCCGTCCATTCATTTAGATGCGCACTGTCCATTTTGATGGATAAACCCAATGGACCACATCCTGCACCATGGCCCTGCAGCTCCTCATGTTCCTTGTCCGCCGGGAAGTGCAAATCAAGCCAGCATAGACTACAACCGAGATTGCTCATCAGACACAAAATTAAATAGCATTTGTCGCCGCATTCGGAACATGCACAAATGGGTATGCTCTGCCTCCTTCAACAAAACGTTAAAACTAGAACACAAAGGCCTTGCACTTGTTGCTACCACCGATTCAGCCCCGAAGTGCAAAAGTAGAACAATTGGTTTTATTTGTTTGCGTTCCTTAATGAGGAGACTGTTGTCGATGCAGCTGCTGTTGTCTCTGCACTGGGACCAGCTTCCGACATTGATCCCTCTGTTATCTCGCCTGTAGTCACCGAGACATCCGGCTCTGTTGATGGTGCCCCTGCATGTGATGATGATACAGATGATCCCGATGCCGAGGACGCCTGTGCCTGACCATCGTTTTTAGTACTATAGTGAATGTATCCCTTCTTGTGCTTCATCGTGAACTCCCTGCCATCCGTCCGCTCACGGTATGTCCTCTGGATCAGCTCGTAAAAGTACTTGTAGAACCACAGCATGTCGTCGAACTGGTTCGTATACGGTCCCAATTTCCGAGAGTCGATCCACTCCTTGTGAGGCGTAATCACTTTCGTTCCTTGTCCGTTTCCATGTAGAGCCTGTGGAGCATTCGTTTCGCCGCCGCTCTGTGGTCCGGAAGACGATGAAGAGGCAGGATTGCCGAGAGCTGGAGATCCAATTGCAGCATCCGTGTCTTCCTTCGTTGTTTGTGGTGAGATGTCGGTCGACTTCGATGATGATTCCGGCGACGAGGTTGGATCTGGAAGTGCAGAGAGATAAGTCTCATGGTACTCCCTCAAGAAATAGTAGATCGCCTCGATGGTGGCAAGATGGTCGTCTGATTTCCTCTGGTGTCTCCAGAACAATGTTTCGTGTGGTGCGATCGTAACTATTCGCATGTTGACAAAAATTTGCAATTTGATCCTATCAGCCATACTCCCTTTTAAATGCTGTGAGGAACCGATCCAAAAATGCAACCCAGCTATACCTCTTTTCATTCTGAGCAGTGGGCTGTCGCTCTTGGCCATCTTGCTTGCCTGCTCCCATGTTCCGTCAATCACCACTAATTTGTCGAATGATGAGGGATCGATCTCTGATAGTTGTTTCGCACCCTGATAACGGAAAAAAAAAACAGAAACAAGACTATTAATACGCATAGCCGGAATAGGTGGATTCGACCGATGCTTGGATCCAGCACCGACTTACTGGACTTGGAAACAACAGCAAGAGGCGATCCACGTCCTTGTACTCCGGCATCTGCTTCCACCCATACACCTCCACGTCGTCTGGTGCGAGGATCTTTGCGTGCAACGCCGTCGATTTGCCGTCCCTCTCCTGCTCATGTTTGATGACATCAATCTTTATTGGAAGCTTTAGCTGAGGCACCGCACCCTCAGGACAGTTGACCAGCTTGAGGCACTTGTTGCAAAAGTAACGAACGTTCCTGTTGCATGTCGGACAGAACTTTTTCTCGATGGTGTCGAGGACGGCAGTCGAGGAGATGTCGAATTGCGTAAACGGAGACGTGTATTTCTTGTTGCCTCCACTGCCACTACTGCTGCTGTTGGCAATGTTGGTCGTCATTCGTAGTATATGTGTTGTCCCTGTGCTGTTCGTGGGAAGGCGATTCGTTGAAGAAGAGTGTTTTTGTTGTGCCGGAAAACAAAAAAAAAAAAAAATAATGACCGCCCAGTCACAGGTGCCAGATGAAAATTGGCGGCAAAACCAAAACACGTTCAAGGTTCACATATCCCCTAGACGCGTCCAAACAACAGTTTATTACTAAAATCTCTCCAGCTCTGTCGCGAACGTTGTAACGTTCATCACCTCGCCCGGTGCCCTCGCGACCCCCGCACGTCTGTCTCCTGCACCTGCACCGGTATCCGCTCCGAAATGGCCACCCCCGCCTCCACCACCACCATTAACCCCCAGATGGGGACCCAGTCCGGCAGCTGCAAGCACTCCCAACCCTCCACCTGCCCCACCAGCGCCTCCGAGCCCGTTAGCCTGTCCTACCTGACTCAGCGACCTAAACGTCTCCAATAACCGCCTTCGGGGGCCCGTACTCCTGTTCTGACGATATACCACGCGACGAAGCTGGCCCAGCGTGTCTACCTGGATCTCTATGGGTGCCATGGGACGAGAAAGCGATCGGCGGATTCTTGCAGTTGTTTGACGGACCACCGATGTGGGTCCTGGAGGAGAGAGCTGAGCTTCTGGACTGTTGATTGGATTCATTTGATTCAGTGCCATAATAGAAATACTGCCTTCGACTCCAGAGACTTCCCTCGGCATGGAAGTGCTTGGGATTATTGACGGAGCCTCTTCAGCTTCTCTCTCGCTCTCTTGCTGCTGTATTTGTAACTGTTGCTGTCGCTGCTGGTACTGCTCCAACAAATGCACGATCGAGATTCCCGCAGCCTCGGCAGCCACCTGGATTGCCTCAATCATGTACTCATCCAGCTCTTCCACCATAATCGGTCTAGATCCAACCATCTCTCCATTAGGTCCGATATGAAAATCCGTTGTCTCGAACGCCTCTGTCAACTCACCTCCAAAGCTATCCCGATATTGCGACCGTACACATCGGAGCGAACACATCCGATGGCGGATTGGGATCACCATCCGCGAGTTACTCACTTTTGCAGGCTCCAAAAAGTCGACCCATCCTGATGTGAACATCCGTCGACCACAGTAGTCGCATGGTGTCGTTGCCATCGACAGAAATTCGATCAGCACAGTAGGCAGGACTGAGATCTTCGGATCGAGCAGTCGATTGATTCTGGAGATATGGTGCTTCCGGTGAGCGACCAGTGGTTGTCCTGATGTTGGTGGCGAGTGTGTAGACTTGGTGGCCTTCGCTGAGTGGTCCATAGCACGCAACTTTCCTTGCGTTTTAGAGGACTTGCGGAACAAGTTTGCAGGTCTTAGACTGCGTGGGGACAACCGTTGTCGCTTATGCTTGCTGGAACTTTCAGCCAATGCGTCTCCCGGAATTAGGTTGTCACAGGTGAGAGATGAAGAAATAAAAGTCGTGCACGAAGATTCTGAGGACGAAGATGGTGTTGAAGAAGCTGATGTTGAAGAAGACGAAGACGAAGACGAAGACGAGGATGAGGACGAGGATGAGGATGAGGACGAGGATGAGGACGAGGACGAGGGCGAGGGTGAAGACGACGACGGCGACGAAGATGTAGATGTCGATGAAGCCGAATTACTAGAGCAAGTCGAAGATAAAGTGGACGTTCGTGCTGGTTTGGACGATTGATGCGAATGAACCGATGCGCAGGCTCGACTGAAAATACTGTATCGGCTCTTGTGCTGAGCAGGCTGGCTGCACGGAAAAGAAGGCGCCGATTTCGTTATCCCAAGATCAGCCATGGTTGGAAGAAGCTGAGCAATAGCAACGTCCGACACGTCCTCCGATGAAGATCCGGTAAAAGTCGATGAGGACGAATAGTTGGAAGAGCCAGATGTTGAAGACCCGTTCTCCTGTGGGCTATAACGATCCAACACCGCTCTCGCCGCCAGCTCAAGGAGCATTGCCGGTTCCCGATTGTAGCTAGAGATACCATATTTGACGCTCAGAGGGTTCTCCTCCAACAGCAGACTGTGAATACCTTGCATGTCCTTGAACGCGCTAGGAAGGTAATTGATCTCATTGCGACGACAATCCAGTTTGTATAACAAGCTTAGACGCGCCAATGCGGCAGGTAACGTCTGTAGTCTGTTCTGCACGACTCCCATTTTGACAAGTTTCTGCATCTGCTCCATTGTGGATGGTAGGCCCACCAGCTTGTTGTCGTTAAGGTTCAACCACTCCAGTAATTGAAGCTGTCCAATCGATGCTGGGATCGCCTCTATTTTGTTGATCGCCAGGTTAAGTCGCCGAAGCGACTTCATACAGCCAAGTTGCTCGGGAAGTTCTTTAAGGTCATTGGTATGCAAATCCAGGTTCAGGAGGCTCGTCCATGCCTCGCAAAGTACACCGGGCAGGCTCTGAATCGTGTTCACACTTAGAAGCAGGTGTTGCAAGTTTTTGCACTCTTTCATCTCAGTCGGCAGATGCAGAATGCGATTGTAAGACAAGTTCAAGGAGACGAGCTGTGTGCATTGGCCAATATGTGGTGAGACTGTCGTGATCCTGTTCTTTTGAAGTAGTAAAATATTCAGCGACCGCATTTGAAAGATACACTCCGGTATGGCGCTGATGCGGTTCCGCTGGAGGTCGAGCGACGTCAGCTTCTGCAGGTTAGCGAATGAGTCAGGCAATGTCGTCAATCTATAGGCACATTGAGCAGAGAGACACGACAGTAAAAAAAAAAAAAAAAAAAGGCAGCGGATGGTCAGGGATAATCTCCAAGAAAACGCCGACGATCGCAGCCAGGTTACTGTCCTTGACGCTGCAACAGGCCCAGTTAGAAAATGAATCCTCTGCCTTACGTATTACTGGCAAGCGACAGCCATGTGAGCTGACTGAATACTGCGATGAGTTCAGGAGGTTCCTGCAATCTATTGCTGGCGAGCGAAAGTTTCTGAAGTATTCTGAGATTTGTCATCTAGGTTATCATGACAACACGAATATTAGAAGACATCTACAACTTTCTTCGGATCCCATGTCTACTATATCCATGGTAACTCTGTTCCTAAACTGCGGTTTGGTGTTTTGGAGGTTTCGGTTTCACAAGTTGACCATGCGAATGATGGACAGTAACCTGACTGACAATTGATGATCATATTTCTGTGCGTGTGTCTTCCATATCCTTTCCTCCTCCGCGTCTCTAATCGCCTTTACGAATTTGAATTACTCTGACTGGGCTTGTCCCTGCCAATTGCCTGTTCTGCTGCTCGCCGCGAGAAGTTGTTGGTATGGCTCCTTTTGACGCCCCATATCACCTCTCTTCTTGTAGGTAATAGCGATCTTTACTTACTTCATGAGGAAGCGATGTCAGCAGGTTATCTCGCAGACTCAGCTCAACTAAATTGATCAACACTTTGATCTCCCGCGGGATCTCCTGGATGTTGTTGCGTCGTAGAAGCAGCTTGGCGACATGTTTGTGGTGCTTGTAAATGTCGTCTGGTACATGATGCAGGTCGCGATCGCAGAGGGTGATTGAATATACGTTCCCCATCGTAGATGGGCTCGTGCGCTGTGCGATGGTGTCACGAACGTAATACGTATGTCGAATGCCGCAGGCGAGATATTGTTTGGCTGGCGCGTGAGTAAGTGGACCGTCGAGAAGTGCGATAAAGATAACCCCACAAGGGATCGTGAACGAAAGAAGGAAGGACGGGAGCGGGAACAGTGATAGTATTAAAAGACTAGCTCTTGGTCAAATATCCAATGCCTGAGGTGTGAGAGCAGCGGTTTGCGTCGAAGTGGCAAGCCTCAAAGACGGTAGGAGGGGAAGTTGGAGAAGATAGAAAATCAGAAAAAGAGAGCGTTGTGGCAGTTAACGAGCTAAGACACACACCAAGATGAAGATATTCGTTGGTGCTGTTGAAGACCGGGCATGCACCGCTACCAGAGAACGAAAGTGAGAGGATGAAGAAATACAAGAAGATGTTGGCGCCTGGTGCAGTGATAATCTGGCCTGGTTGGTAAAGAGAGATTGAGGATGACAACCAAACAAGATCTGGTGAGATTGGAATGTGCAAAATACAGCCGAAAGGTTGAAAGTTGGGGGCAGGAAGAAGCAGACAGTTGGGCTAGTAACCCAGTGATCTTGGGCAGAAGCCGTAATGGTGATCCCAATGATCCCTTATTATTTTCTTCTTCGCCAATCAGGACCAGGTAAGACACTGTGCATCAATGAACTCGAGGTACGGAGGAGAACATATACCCATTTACATGCTGTTCAACCCCATCTCATGTCGCGTGGTATGGGCGCCCTCAAATCCAAGGGCGCAGAGAATCATGGACGATCTGCATTGGCAAACAAGACGAATCTGCTTTGCTGCAGAGCCCTTTTCTGGTGATAACATCCTATGCTGCATGTCGTCCTGGTACTTATAAAACTCGCCAGAATAGCTACTAAAGGCACTCGCTGAAGAAGCCCTATCAGTCAATTGATCATTGAGACAATACCCAGTTATTTAGCGACGGATATTCGCCACTTTGGTAAGCATGCGGTACGAACAGCTGAATGATCCATTTGATCCGTTCTATTTTGGAATAAACACTTTAGTAGCATGCACTGTTCTCCTCTCGGCTCCTTTCAGAATCTACAAACAACATTTGTGACATCATCTCCTGCGCCGTTATAATGGGACAACTGAAAACCCTTTCAGGACCCTTTTAAGGATCTTTTCACGCCATGCATTGTCAATGATAGGACCAGGTGCAATTAAACAGAAGATGCAGGTCATATTTTTATTCCAATCGAAAAATAAAAATAAAAAACAAGCAACCCCCTGCAAATCTGTCCTTGTGTGTTTGTGTTTGTTTCCTCCGTGTAGTAAGGTACAGTGCGGTGTGCCGATAGGAGACCGCCTCTAAATCGTTCAATTCCAGTTTATCGATCCGTTCAATCCCTGGTTTTCTTTATGCTGATGTCGACGCCTTTGCTTTCTCCTCCACAACGTTCAACCTTGGCACATTACTAGCCGAGGCAGAGTCGGCCTTCTTCTTGGACTCGGCGGCCTCCTTGGCGCGCTTCTCCTTCTGCTTGTACGCCTCATCCTGAACGGTCTTTGTGCGGAGGATCTATTGGTTCAAAAGACAACACATACAGCTGTGACTTTAGTACTCAATTACTCAATCTAGTACGGATGCAACGGCAAAGTCAGAAAAAAAAAACTCCAGGGCCAATTGAGCACTAATAATGACGCGCTGCTTCTAACCTCTTTGCTGTGATGAAGGCACTCAAGATAATCATCGCGCTGGAGAACGCACTCCTCGGGCTTGTCAGCAAGAGCGTAGCACTTGTGGAACTCTTGCCAGAAAGGGTAGCATCTGCTGCGTCCTGTTATGAATGCAAAGTCGTCAAGACGTCGAGCGTTTTTGGTCGGAAAGGGGATAATATCAATGAAACGCCATGCAAGAGTTGTGTTGTTGTTGTTGTAGCAATAATGTGGACAACCGGAGATACAGTTCGGACGTTTCGGAAGATCCGGATGTGTGAGTTGAAATGAGACAGAGAAAAGAACGACACAGGTAGTGGATCAGTTAGCCGTTTATACACCCACGCGACTCGAGATTGCCTTGGCCATGCAAGGAGGATTTCGGTCTTACCGCCGCTGTAACCGTATCCGGAGGCCATTATGTCAAAGTGAAGTTGATGAGGATGGGGAAAGTGTAGTAACTGAATCTAGATCAGATTTCAAATACATGCTCTATTCCGCCGCGTTATTTTTATACGATTACTGCCTACATAGTCCAACATTAAACCCGACCGATCCAACGTCACCGAAAACAAAAGTGTGGTTGGTATTGCCAACACTGTGTGTCCGCAAACACATTCTTGGTATATGAGAGCGACTGCAGATTGAGGCAGCTACGCTCGCTCAGGCACACGGCGGGTGGCAGGCCCTTCCACAGAGGCCGCGCTCGAGTTCCATGTTGTCCAGAACCCGTGTAACTAGTGCTCGAATTGCTAGCACTGTTGATAATACTCATGCTGCTGCTGCTGCTGCTGCTAGTATCTGTCTGCGACTTCGCAGCTTGCTCCCAAGGGTAGTCCCCGGCGTCATCCACCAGTAGAAGATATAACGGTCACCGTTGATGGAGCAAATGGCCACGAATCGCATTGGCAACGTTGTGCCCCCACCATGATATCGCGGTACATGTAAGACTTGCAGGTCGAGCAGTACAGCCTGCGGATCTCCACCTTCCCGACAAACCACTCGCAGGTTGGACACTTTTTAAAGGTGTAATACTCATTCACTCCCACGACAATGTACCCAAGAGAGCGAGCCTAGCAACGACAATCCATTAGTATCATTGACAATAAAAATATTCCTTCGAATCCCATACTCATGGGCGATGTTGTACACTTACTTTTTGAACAAAGTACGACTGGAAGGATGTATGCAACGAGGAGAGCCTAGACTTTGTTGAAAACTGTCCAAGGCCCACCCCAATCACAACTTTGTTCGCTTCATCCCTCTGTCTGCCAGCTCCACCCCCGACCTATCTTGGGCAGACGGTTCGTAATAGTCGCGTACTCTGCTTGCTGAGCCTTCTTGGCATCCCACTGGTGCTTTTCAACAGCCCTACTGTGGTTTTAAAAGCTGTCGAACTGCTACTTTGCGTTCCCAAGTTCTCTACTCTCGATGTCGCTAATGGATTCTATTGCGCCAGGAAGGGCCATTCGTTTGTACTCTTTCAGCCAGCGCCGGTATTTGAAGATTGGTTGGTAGACAGCCTTCTGCTTCGCACTCAGATTATAATAAGTGGCGGGACTGGGGGTCGGTTTAGAGTTCTTTCGCTGCGATACCGCCCATCCTGATCTCGCTGGGCCTTCTCGAGTTCCGCCTCCTTGGATTCCTCAGGCAACAACGCGCTTGCTCCGACTACGCATGCTTGGCCAAGATCGAGACCAAGCATCTTGATTTCCTCTGGTCTGCATCCCCAAAGAGCTGTAACATCTTGCCGAGTCTTAAAAACGTTTCGAACTTCAGTCAAGTAGTAGTCCGTTCCGGCAATGGTGGATATAGTTCGAAGCGCACGGGTTCCTGCAAACATCTGATCACCTCGGACGCTAAATCTGGTTGGTTGATCATGGCTCCGTCGATATTGACAGATAGAGTCCCAATATCGAGGGTTACTGTGGGATGTTGCTCTCATAAGTCCTTTCTTGTCCATGTCCTCCTATTGGCTTGACTGGTTTGCCCTTGTTCTTGTCCTTGCTTCCGTTGCAGTTGTCCTTCTCTTTGCTGCATTTGTTGCTGCTGTTCTTGTTATTCGTATTCTTTTATTGGGAAGAATCGGCATTGTAGCCAGTTGGGCTCTCCGGCGGCTTCTTCTAAGGCTTCCATGCATACTGTTTCATACTCTCTGGTGGCTCGTGCTCTATTTTTCGAGTGCGCTGGTGTTGAAGGGTCTTTTTTTTTTGAAACAAGCTGGGCTGGGCTGCTGCCATCTCCATGTCTTCGACTGTCTCTGCCTCTTTGTCCTGCGGAGCAGGGGAAACGACCGAGCGGTAGCAATTAAACGTCTGTTAGGGCTTGTGGCGCTGAACCGTGATCCCAGGTAACTCGCTATCGTGATTCCATGATGAGTAAGCCAGAGTTAATAACTTCGTTCTATTTAGACAAGTGGCACCAGAATGTAAGCAACATTTGACACGGTAAGTAACAGCGCTTTATACCTTCACCCTACTTGGCGCGCATCTCGCAACGTTGCTTGATTCTTGATGTGCTGTCCCTTGATGCGATTGAAGTCTGAGCGAAGCTCGTGGTACTCAGGAGCCATGAAGGTCTGGACTGATGGCGCAAATGTCCGTGTGCAACTGACGAACACTTTAAGCGATATAGCGAACTTTTCATTACTTAAAATCCTTGGGGACGACCAGACGGTGGGACAAAGCTGCTCTATCATCAATGCGGTGCCCACAAGGAATATAAAAGAACATTGCATCAGAACAGGCCCACACAAAGAACGGTCATTCGTTTAAATGAATATTACCTCCATCCAAGACCTTGATGATGCTAAAATTGCCGACACAACCCAGCGTAGGGATGTTGGCGTTGTAGTCGTTCTTAGAGACCACACCCAAGACTGTGAGCAGAGTCCTATTGACCCCTAGTGTCGCTAGAATGCCTGAGACGTCGTATACAAGAATCTGCCCTCTGGAGATCGGTCGCCACACTGTTGAGATCCTTTCGTAAACAAGCATGTCACTGTCTTGCGATATGACGACGCTGTCCGGCATGCAATCCTTCCCAATCTTGATATCCGCCTCGGTCTGGCACCCCTTTACAGCCCGCCCCTGAAGTCGGAGGTAGCTTGCAAATGCTTGTCGTGCCGCTGGCGTCCAATAAAAGGCCCTCCTCAGGCTCCTTTGTACGGTAAGAAAATGTTGTTTCCGAACACGTAGTCCCTGCGCTACGCGGCCCTTCAACTGAGCGATTTCTTGTTGAGTCAATGCCAATGCTTTGTCGCCGATTGCTTGTCGCCGAAGATTAATGAGTTCCTTTTCTTAAGAAAGACCGCCGTCCAAGTAAAGAACAGAATTGGCAGGGATTACCAGCTTCTTCAGCTTCCTCTCGACAATCGGGTGCGCAATGTCCATGGCATAGGATGTGTAGGCATGTTAAATAGTAAGGAAAACTGTTCCAAGGACGTCTACTCGAAACCGTGGGCGGTCGAGAAGTGGACTGGAGATGTCGAATTGCCGATGGCACACAGTGGCTTCGTACCCTTTCCGTTTCAGGAAAGGCCACAGGCCCTCAATGCCCAAGGCGAATTTATGAAGAATCGAAGTTATCAGGGGAAGGATGCTATGGGAAGGGGGATAGGATGAAGAGTGAAGAGTGATGTTGGAAGGGAAGATTGGGAGTGTGAAGGCGATATTGGAAGGGTGTGAGAAAAAAAAATCGTTCCATTTATAATTCAACATGCACGACTGCTTCCCCTGAGTCTAATTAAAAAAATCTCCCACTCCATACGACTTCGCGAAACATGGACGCTTACACTCCCGAAACTTTTCGATCGTTCTGGGAGCAGGAGCGCCTAGCATACCAGTGAATTCATTTCTCCGAGAAGCGCTCTCGTACGTTTTACTGTTGAGACCCGCCCTTAGATGGGCCTCTGCCTGTAGCTCGCACCAACACGACCAGCCGCCTACCTCTTTACGACTAGTCCATCAAATACGCGTGTAGACACTCAGGACGCGAAAAAAAACGATATTAATGGCTCTCAACTCAGTGAATCAAGGTTGTCTTGCTTGTATTAGAATCCGGAGTACTACTGGAAGCACTCACACGCGACAAACCTATCCACCCTGGCGGCATGCCTTCTGAGCGTAACTAGACCAGGAAAATGGTCAAAGAGGGCAAAGATTGGTATTCCATCAAGAAGCTTACACCTTCCACTGAACAGCTCGCGCAAGTACGGTTATTTATTTCATTTTTTTATTGTCAGGCGCAAGTTTGTGCTCTATTCAGCTAACACCTTCGTACTCTAGCTGGAATCCAGTAATGGAACTGCACCTTCAGGCCTTCATATTACATATGAGAACATCCGTAAATGCATGTATCGGCACAAGACAACCACCCCGAGGAAGCATTTTGATGTTATTCAGAGTATACATCTTTGAATCTTTGAGTGGAGACCATCCGCTCTGAAGGTGGCGAAGCTATAGTCCATTTGATGATAATGTGGGCAGTGACGATAGGCAGTATTTCATGGTTGCGTGGGTTACGTCTTTCCAGGCCAAGGTAAGGCTTACTACTTGTCGTCCATACAGTATGTACCATTCACTGCTCTTACTTAGCATCCCTTATTGTTGTATCGGTGATCTGTTCATGATGCAGCCCATTTGACCCAGAAATTGTGTCGCGTGTATGGACTCTATGGATAAAATTGTCAAGAACTTGTCCCGCCCACCGGATGGCAATTCTTCGTCATTCCTTTCCGCGTACTTGTTCACTCTTCTTGTAAAGGACGTCCATTCCCAAAAAGGCATGTCTATCGCATACATGATCTGTAGCACGAAATCACAGTATGTCAATCGTCCATATTGTTTCAAGGCATTGTTCCTGGATTGTAGGCATGATACTTAACAGGAGAGCGCGTCTTTTTTTGGTGACACTGTCTCCTCCATTGATGCATTCCCCGCTCCCTCCCTCCTCTCTTTCTCCTATCCTTCTCCCTCTCTTCCAGGCAGATAGATTATTCTTATGCAATTCTGCTAAATCTCGGCAGGGAAACACCAAAGAATTTGGACTTGATCTCCTCGTAGGATATGTGTCTGATTCTTGGGTACTCCTGAGCCTTACTCGGGTGATTGGTTGCTCCTGGTCTACCGCAGATGTAGACGATACTGAATAGTGGGCAGGCCCGGCCATCTCTTGAAACGACGAATGTTTTGGTGTAATTATTGCCGCCCCTGCAATTGAGATTGATATCGGCTTTATGAACGTCGCCAAACATCGCATCCAGATATTCCTCGATTTGATTCTTGCCACCTTTCCGCTCGAAGGCGAGGTCGATTTTTGCCGCATCACTGTCGTGTTTTGCGAAGTTGCCGATAGATACTTGAAAGAATGTGTATCCAAGGAGAAAGTCGAACCGCGGGTACCCTGCATAGCAACGTATCAATATATCCAAGCCATCTTTGCCGAAGTTTCTGGGTGGTTCCTGAAGCAACTCGTATCCCGAGATTTTCAAATGTATATCCACTGCATTTTTCCCGACAAGGTCTGTCGTCTCGAGCATCGAGCCAGATGTCCGGATAAGCTGCTGGAAGAGGGCGTCCTCAAATTGTTCACCGTCCAGATTATCTTGAGCGAGGCCATATCGATAAGACTCAGGTAGTGGACATAGCTTGTACAAATCCAAGAGCGCGGCTTTGGCAGCTGGACAGATCGGACTATAAAAAACCGTTATCTCGCTGCTACTGAGGTATTGATACACCATTCCAAAATCCAGAAACCTCCAGTTGAATATAGCGGTAGGTCGGTCTTTGCTGGGCAGGAACATCTGCGCAAGGGCCAGACGGGTTCCATCCTTGGAGTTTCTAGGAAGCGAATTGTAATGAGATTCGGCAACATATTTAAACTCATGACGCCGGCGTTCCTCGAAAATGTCCAGTTTTTCCTTGATTTCCTTCAAGGTAAGCGGTGCGGTTCCGATCTCTTGGGCCAGATTCACGAGCTCACGCGGCACGCAATTCGTGATCCTCAGCACTTCATCTTCGATGTCAGACACATGATCACGGACCGTCGAATCGAAATGAGAAAAGACTCCAGCTTGCAACCTGCCCAAGATTGCTGGTGACAGCGGGCCAACGTAAATAAGATGGGTTCCATCTATAAGGTAAGCCCTCTCGAATTTTGCATGAGCAGTGCCAGTAAAGATCACTCGTGCTCCCGCTGCCGACTCCTCCCAACAGTTGAATGATTGCAGTGGTAGCAAAAGCACGAGCCGATCAGGTGCCGGAGGGTCAGATGCGAACAGTGCGCCATGCTCGTCGATGATATAAAGAGATTTGCGCTCTCGTCGCTGGAGCAGACTCCCGAGGATGGTCCCGGCGATAGACACCACGAGGGGAGTTGATCGATCCTCATAGGTTACCATTTCCTTGAGCTCAGCGGCAGTCAAAATATCCTTGTTGATAGCTAAGAACCGTTTGCAAATCTCGATTGACGCCCTCTCCGCTGTATCCTGATTAAGTCTGGACGCGTCACTAACGTAAAGGACCAGCCAGCCATTAGCGTACGCCTGGGCTGCAAGAAACCAGGCAAGATACGACTTTCCTACGCCCATTGGACCGGACAAGACTTTCTTGACTGGGAACTTGGTATCAGACGCAAGCATTTGCCAAATTTCCATCATCTGCTCGGTAACGAAGAATTGGTTGCCCTGGTAGCCCTGTCCAAAGTACTTGGGAACCTGACCAGGATGCTTCGTCGTAATTTGGCTGCCGACTTGCACATTCAGCAGTGAGGAGAAATCCGAGCGGGGGTCTGGCTTGAGCTCGTCTCTCTTAAGCATCTCCAACATTAGCGGCGGCAACTCCACAGATTTGCCATCGGTTGCAGTTTACGGTTCCCAGCGCTCTGCTGAACGGCGTCGTTTCATCGGACTTTCCGATACTGCCATTGTCGAAGAAACAGACAATATTGTAGTCGGGAATAAACGATACAGATGGAGTTACCGCAAGTCAGCAGCAAAATCCCGAACATACGCTGCAAGTCAATCAGGCGTTTTGATCATCGCAAGTTTTCTAACCTTGGTTGTCGAGACATCTTTTTAGGAACTCTATTGCATCGGACACGCAAGTAGAAATAATGGGAAGAGAGACTCTTATTTAGTGGGCTTCCCAGTCGTTGTCAAGACTCAGTATTCAGCACAAAAATAGACAGCGGATAGGTCCAGGCACGACTGCAAAGTGAGCGTGAAAGCCTTACCTGGCGGTGGTAGCTGCACAATGATGTGGATTACTTCTTCAGACGGCTCTTCTGTGAAGACCTTGGAGAGGCGAGTCGTTGGCCGCAGTTTCTTCTTCTCATTCAGGGTGTCGAGTATGATGGGGAGCTCCTCCTCATCGTCCGTAAGTGGAACCGAGACGCGCCAGAGCGTGAGATTGTTCGCATCGATGTCGTGGAAATCGTTGGCCTTCTCGGCCTTGATGCGCTTCCTGAGATCGTCGATAGTATCCGAGGAGGGAATGTTCTTGAACGAGAATGCTTTCGCAGCAGGATCTTCCTCGACAAGACAGAAAAAGGTGATGTTGGCCATGGTAGCCGCGCAGGTGACTATGTTTGAGTGTGGTTGAGTGAGCGGGTGAAGGAGTGCGTTGGCTTATGTAAGAGACAAAAGAGTCTGATTTGAGCGAGATCGCCATCACCGGTACTGGCGAGAAGAGGAACGCAAACAGGGACTTGACAGACAAGCTGAATAAGTACAAGCGGGCCGGCATCACGGGCAACGACACGTGGGGTAACCAGGTCTTCCTCAGCGAGTGCTCGATGCTATATGAGAAGGATGTCCGAAAGAAGAATGAAGATCGGCGGAAGCTCGGTCGGTCGATGAAGGAAAGCTGGGATTCAGCAGTCAAGAAGTTGGCAGAGAGTCATCAGCCCCACGGCAACTTCTCCATGTTTGGGTTACAGTTCTTCGATCAGAAGTTGACTTTCCTCAAGCTCGACTACCGGGGCCATTACAGGCTGTGGCAAGTGGACTCGAGCGACCTCCCCGTCCAGACGAGTGACTTCTACGAAAAGGTGACAGCATGTTGCAGGAGTGCGCTCAGATTTGCTCGAGCAGTCGCAGAGGAAGTTCGACAGCGCAAGGAGCTTCCTGCCCTCTCTCCCCGCGATGTTCTATTGTTGAGACGCGCTGCTAGCAAACTCAGTCCCACCACCATCTCTTCCGATGAGAAGAATGTCTAGACAGTTGATCGTATCGTCTTTCGCAATATGAGTTGAAAGACATGAGTGATCCTTGACGCGCTCTCATGTGGAGATGGAAGACGTGAGTAAACTTTGACGCGTATAAGTAAACGTGTACAGTAGAGGTAGCACGTCCTCGCGGGAAGAGCATCTTCGCAGACGTATTTTCGGCGAGAAACGAGCTATTTTCACGCCAGTTCAAAAAAAAGTACTGGCAACAATACAATCCACATGTGTTCAATTCCTTCCGCTAGGACCTGTAATGGGTTCAGCTACGGATAAGATTTATTATTCGTGTAGAGAGCGATTCCTTATTCACAACTGAACAATGCACAGAAAGACCCGACAGGAAACGCCGAAAGAAAACGCCTCGTAAAAGTCCTTCCACACATGCCTGAGCTGGTCGCAAATAAAAAAAGTCGCACCAATTCCGAAAATCGCGACCGTTTAACGGTAGGACTTCTGGTATCTAAAAGTCGTAAAAAGCATCAATTGAACAAGGTGTTAGTATAGGCGAGGATAACAATGATTGTTCGCGAACCATAAGAACAAGAACAAGAAAAGAAAAAGAAAAAGAAATTTACCTGGCACGGGCACCGGCACCACCGAACTTCTTGGGCTCGCAGCGACGGGGATCGGCAACGAGGAGGGTACGGTCGTACTGGAGGAAGATCTGCTTGAGCTCGTTCTTGGAGGCCTCATCGACATACTTCTGGTAGTAGGCAACGATGGACTTGGCAAGAGCCTGACGGATAGCATAGATCTGGGAAGTGTGTCCACCACCCTTGACGCGAATGCGGATGTCAACGTTGGCGAACTTGTCGGAGCCGACGCGGAGGATGGGCTCATAGACCTTGAACTTCAAGATATCGGGCTCGACGAGCTCAATGGGGGAACCGTTGATGCGGATAAGACCCTTGCCGGCCTTGCAGTGAGCAACGGCAGTGGCGGTTTTCTATTGGGACGTCCAGATAGGCGCACACAATGATGCTTTTGTGGTTAGATTTCCACGTCGTCATGCAGATATCTTTCTCCAGTTGATATGTTCGTCATGTCGCCAGTATCCTGTGCATTGTCATGGCGGTCGAGACAGAGTGATTGTGCTGACAAGCTCACGAAGTTGCCAAGAATAAAAACCCATGCCACGCCCTGCCAAGTGATTTGAACATGGCGTTGGTATCGAAGCACTTTGGCGGTCGCATTCTTTGGTATCCGTATCGTTCAATTGCAAGCTGGGTACCCGTTGAACAGCTGAAGAGTTGCAAAAATGTAGGCTGGGTGTGCGCTGTGGGCTGTTATATCCCCTCTTGTAGTTGAAAAGCAGCGATCTCCACTGTCAGTCGAGTCCGGTTGAGCAAAGTTGAAGCTGGCGCCACATGGTTTTGTGGTTGTCCTTGCTCTTGGTTTGTCGAGGCGGTGTAACTGGAGTCTTCCCCCCGAGTAATGCCGTGCAAACTGGTGCTAGTGCACGAATCGCTTCCACTGTCGAACAGTTGATCATGGTTTCCTCCAGCCGATCATAATTTCTCCAAGCAATAGCCGCAGCTTCCAGTCTGATACGCTTCCTTTTGACGTTGGCCGTAAAGCTGTTGCTGATCCTTGCTTCCTGATGCATACTGAATCTTAGTTCATCGTTGATAAAAATAGAGACTTGCCTTGCGGCCGTAGCACTGAACACTCTTCGAGTCGGACATAATGAACTAAAGGAGAGATCGACAGTAGAGACAAGAAGAGTCGATGGGTGAGTCGCGAGCTGACCTCGTAGATGCGATCCTTCACTACAAGTCGAATCGTAGTTTCGTCCTGTCAACTGATCATCCTGGGCCTTTCTCCATGCTTAGTATCCAGCTCCGTTTATTGTTTTTGGGACAAGTCCCCGTCAATAGTTTCGTCAACAGTTTCGTCAATTGATGGATAATATATGATGTGGGATGGTGTCCTGACGGTAATCGATGGATACTGGATCATCCGTCGATGGTGCTGGATGCGAGTCCTGGTATGGCCCATGGATGCCTCAAATAAAGCAGTCTCCCGCCCAGTATGCTACCCTCGGCAGTTGCTGAATATTACCAAGTGGAATTGAAAGAGGGAGCAAAACCTTGACAGCCGACAATCCCTATACGCCTTACTCCACAGCAGTGGCTTAGGGTATCTCATCCGCGCTTATAACCCATGTATATATGAACCAGCTTCTGGAAGCACTATCGGAACACGACTCAAAAACACATCCTTCTCGTAAATTCATTTCGTCATTGCAAACATGTCATTCCTCGCCAGGAGTCTAAGGCCGCTGCAGCGGGCGACAATATATAGGAATACGGCAGTATGGGCTCGCGATATCCACTCCTCGCCTATCCGCTTCCATCCTCAAAAAGACGACACGTACAATGCGTCTCCGTCGCCGCCAATATCTCCCACGGTTCAAGCTACAGCGGAGACCGAGGGCACGGAACCACCAACAGAGGGCGAGATCACCGCACGCGCTTATGAATTCCGTATGTCTCTTTGCTTTTCTTTTTCCTTTTGCGCTTCGGATCAGATCCAAAGTATCGAATGGAGTTATAACTCAATGCTTGATAATACTTATTGCGGTCCACACTTTCTTTTACTTAGCCTGGCTGTACGACGGGTCTAGTTATTTATCAAGGATCCCTCACTATCCATACCCAAAGGCGCCCAAAGTTTGGTCGATGCTGGGCTTGATCCCTCAGTCTATTCAATATATGATCTGCAAATCGGCATGCGAGCGGATGCTTCGGAACAATACTTCATCAGAATACTATCCAGACCAGTTTCTGAAAGGAGGTATAACACACAATGTTGTTTGTCTGAAAGGTTGCGAATAGAACAAATCATAGAGAGCGAACACATATGGATATTGGTATTGATCTGGTGGTTTTCTTTTTCTTTTTTCTTTTCTCTCTAGCTGGCATGGCTATCCATCAAATGCTGCCGCTGCTTTCAACAAACATCGACCGCTCACCGCTTACCAACATGATGACACAAGAACTCTACGACTACTTTGAATCTGAACTTCAACGGCAGGAAGAAGTCAAGTCGGATGTTTCGATCAAACTGGCAGCAGTTCATGATGGCGTAGTCAAAGATGTATGGGTTCTGCTGGGACCCAAGCTAAAGAGCGGCTCAACCCGAGGCTTTATCCGATGGAGATGGCAGTCCTTGACCATCGCGCTCAGAGCAGCAACAGATCAGATGTCCTCGAGAGACCAGGTTGCCCAGATGATGATGGAGGGCGTGCAGTTCAAGGTCGACGTCGAGTGTAAGTCGGCTTTCTTTTTC
Organism: Gamsiella multidivaricata; assembly: GCF_025024155.1. NCBI lineage: Eukaryota > Fungi > Mortierellomycota > Mortierellomycetes > Mortierellales > Mortierellaceae > Gamsiella > Gamsiella multidivaricata. The sequence goes on from NW_026251770.1 coordinate 41,964, forward strand.
ATATATGACGATATCATCGATGATGATATCATGCCATCTAAAAACAATCGCGCGTTCTTTTTTCTTTTCTTTTCTTTTCTTTTTTTTTTTTTTTATTAGTTGACGCCTCGATCGACTACACGATTCAGTCAAAAGTCATGGATTCCGACGTGATCTCTGACTTTACTCGACGCCCACTTCTTGTCCGGTTCGAATCGCCTTTTTTTGAGCCTGCGGAGCAAATGGTCAAGTCCAGGAGCCTGTCCCGACCGGACGAGGCACCCGTTGACTGGAACTGGCGCGTCTCCGATATCGATTACCTGCTGGAACAGGACTATATTGAGCGGCGCAAGCGGGAAGATATTAAGGATGAGGAACATGCGCAGCGGGAGATGGAAATGTAAACATGAAGTAAAAGCAAGCGAATCCTCGTTTCTCTATGAACATAGAATAAAAACCAAATACGAAGGAAAATGTCCTTCAAGCAAGTGGCCTCTTTTGGGGGGAGGTTTTTTTTTTTTTTTTGCGTCGTCAGGAAAATATCTTGATCAACCAATTGGCCTTTTTAGGTTATTTGTTTCGCGAAACGCGAAGAGAAAAGGGAATGATCTATTATGCATGTGCATTGTGGGTACTGTATAAATCTATGTATGAAAAGAAATCCTTAAACCTCCGACTTCTCCCTATGTGCTCTCCCTTGTTCTATCTCGTCATCCTCCTCGGTCGCCTCTGCGTCCGCATCTGTCACAATAGGAGCAGGTGTGGGCGCAATCTCGAGCGCCGCTGCAGGGTCCGGCATAGGAGTCGCGGGGGGAGCTGCAGGCGAATTGGGGATCAACAACATGGAAACGAGAATTCCCAGAACACCCAGGCCCGCAACGCCAAACAGACCATTACGATAACTCTCCATCAACAGATCCACAGACGCAGCCTCGCCCTTCAGATCCACAGAGTTCTCCGAAATGGCCGTGACAATCGCCAATCCGAGGGGTGCACCTAGCTGCATACCTGTCGAATACAGAGCGCCGACAACACCTTGGTCCTCGTTCTTCGCATCCTTCAGCGCCGTGATCTGGGCCGGTAGGATCGACGTTCCCAAGCCAACGACATGTACTAGCAAGCCCAGGAACGGCAATGTCCAGTACGAAGTCTTTGTGGTGACAAACCCAAACATGACGGCGGCCGCACAGCGGAACACGAATCCGGTCAGGATAAAGGGCTTCAGACGGTACCTTGGTAGGACCTTTCCCAGGACCGTGAACGCGATAATGGCCGCGATACTATGAGCCAAGAACGCGAGCGACGTCTGCATGGAGGTGTACCCCATCACGTTCTGGAAGATCAACGTCGCAAAGTAGCAGAATCCCTGGAACTGACCCTGCAGGAACAGAATCGCCACAAACGCCGATGAGAAATTCTTGAGTCGCCAGATCCGGAACGGCATGATCGGATTCTTGACTAGACGCATTTCGATCCAGACAAACAACCCCAACAGTACCAAACCCGCCGCCAGGACAGGCAGGGTCTGGACAGACGCCCAGCCATAGCCCGAGCCCGTGGAGATGTAATAGATGATGCAGATCAGACTTGACGTGGCCGTCAACGCGCCCGCGACGTCGATCCGGGGCTGATTCAGCTTCAACGGACTTGTGGGAATAGCCAAGAATCCAAGCATGAAGAGCACAAACGAAAAGATGGACGAGAACCGAAAGATCCAGTGCCAGCTCATGGACGAGATCAAGGCGCCTGCCAGGAGGAGACCGACCACGGCACCGGCGGCACCGAAACCACCAAAGATCGAGAGCGCACTCGTACGCCTGGGTCCTGCAGGAAAGGTTGTGGTGATGAGGCCGAGGGCTGTGGGGACACTCATGCTGGCGCCGATGCCCTGAAGAGCGCGGGTGACACAGAACATGGCTGGGTTGGTCGAGAACGAGACGATGAGGGAAAAAACTCCGAACCAGATTTGGCCAACGAGGAAGACATTACGGTGGCCGTACATGTCTCCGACTCGACCTGCAAGTAAGAGGAACCTAGTGAAGAGTCGCGACAGGAGACAGTTCAGTCAAACAGGAGGTACAGAGAAGAAAGTACTAAGACGTGAGTGAAGAGAGCGGGACGTACCCTCCAAAGGTGACAATATAGGAGCTGATAATCCACTGAGTGTTGAAGCTGTCAAAGCTGAGAGTCTTGGAGATATCAACGAGCGCTACAGTCATGGCCGAACCATTCACTGAGGAAGAAGAAGAAAGAGAAGAAGAAGAGGAAGAAAAGAGGGGGAGAGGAAGCATTAGCAATCATGCAAGACCCAAAGGAGGAAGGCGACAAGTGTTTGCTTTTTTAAAAAGACCACGTCCGACTTACTGATATCGATAAATTGAGCGACAGAGACCACATATAGCATCAGAGGCGACATTTTTTGCTGGATCGACGATAGCTTGTCATGGCTGAATGTCTGCATACCGTCGTCTTCGTCTTGCCTGTTTAGTTTGGTCGGTTGAAGCTCTTGGGGCGGCCGTGCTACCCCTGGTTTGTCGATCGTAATGGCTTCACACTTCTTTTCACTAGAATGCTTCTGAACATTGACCGTCTGTGTTGAGTTGTTGCTGGACATTTTTAATCCCGCTGATTGCTTCTTTCTTTTTTTTCTTTTTTTTTTTCGAATGGATGAAGAGTGCTTTTTGTTCGATGCTGAAGCTTGGGAGCGGAATGCGGGAATACTGGCTATTAGTTGTTCACTCTACTTTTTTCTTTCTTTTTTCTTGAGCATTACAAAGGAACTATGAAGGAGAGGATAAAGAGAGGGGAATACCGCACTTAAAACGGCTACTTTCCTTTTTATACATAAAATCAAAAACAAGTTATGGTATTTCTAGCCTGAGGTAAGGTTATCTGCATGCAAGGATCAAGATCCAACAGGTCCAGTGGACCTCTAATTTCCTGTTCGAAATCGCCCCTCCGCTAGACTACGTTCGCTCAATATACTATGCCCATAGGCTGGCTGGTTCTCCCTCCCGACTAACTCAGCTCTCTCTTTGGCTAGATACCATGGATATACTCCCATGACTCCATTCCTCAGACTATCTTGGAAATGCCACGGTGACGCACAGCTACGGACAATCATTGTTGGATTCGGACTTTGCCCAACTTGACACACGGGAGCAAGGAAGGGCCCTTTTTTTTTTTTTTTTTTTTTTTTTTTTTTTTCATAAACCATGGTCAACGCTCTTTCAGCAGATCGACACCCATTGTCAATGTCAATATTACAACTTCTTCATTTCTGTTCGCCAGGGTTACATAATTTTTTGACCAGAGCACTGGCAACAGTTGTGGGCGACTGCTTTATTGAAAAGGGAGACAGAGACAAGACGCAAGAAGGCAGAAGGACTATAAAGATCTTTACTTCTTCTTGTTGGCCTCCTCCTCCTCCTTGGCCTTGCGACGGGCCTCACGGATACCGTGAAGGCGGGCAACGGAGCGGGCCTTGCGGTGCTGCTCGTAAGCAGAGCGGCTCTTCTCCTCCTCGGTGATCTTGCGGGCCTTGTCCTTGCCCCAGATCTGGGTAACGGGGAAAAGATCGCCAGACAACTGGGTGGCGCTCGAGAGCTCAGAGACCTCAGCATCACCCTTCTTGATCTTACCGGCCTTGCGGGGGAAGACGATCAACTTGGCCTTGTAGGCCTTGAGGCGCTGAACGTTGAGCTGAAGGGACTCCTCAGACTTGTTGCGGCGGCGGGCATCGACCGAGACACCGATCGAGAGGGCCTCCTTGCGGCGGATGCCAGCAGCCTACAAGATAATGTGCAAAAGAATAGTCGCCTTTAAATACGCTGCTACCATGCCATCTCTCATTATCGCCCAAATAGATCGCTCCAAGTCGATGTTGATTATGTTGGATGTCTGCGAGGGGTAGGGCGGCGATCCAGAGCGAGAGTGTTCCTGCAGCTCTCGAGAGAGCAAAAGAAGAACCCCAGTACAACTGTCGAGGCGGTTTTGTTATAATTATCAATACACGATGGTCCGCCAATATTGTCCAACTTTTCAATTGCTGCGAGTCGAATGTCGGGTCATTATCCTGTAGATCTGCTCATCGTCAATGCTAACGGTTGCTTTCGTCCTCCCCGTATTCCGTGCCGCGAGAACAGGGTAACCAAAAGCAGCGAGATGCATACCTTGAGCTCCTCAAGGGTGAAGCCACGACCAGCACGGAGCTTGGTGTTGTACTTGATGGTAGGGCAGCGAACGGCGGGGCGGATCAAGCCATCAACAGGGCGAGGAGCAATGCGGGCGGCCTTCTGGACACGCGCAATACGTCTGGACTTCTTGCGACCAGCCTGGTCCAACCAGGTCTTGACGCGCGACTGCCAGTCCTTGCGGAAGTGCTGTATTGTTCAAAATAACAATATAAAAAAAATGTAAGCGCTCAAAAGTCCATGATCAACATCCAAATTTACTTCCATACAGATATATGATCAAGAGAACAAGGCAGGACAGGACTCCACGGCTAAACAGGTTCTGAATGAGCAATTGATTGGAAGTGCACGCTGGTCTGTTTCTGCAAGGGACGAAATATATATCCCGGCGCAATTGGTGAAAGACCCAGCGTAATCCGCTCCTCCAAAATCAAAGGCCATCAAGACTCCTGTGAGCAAATCCTCTGCTCTGTTCTCTGAATAGAAAAAAAAAACAGGATACATACGTTTCCGGGCAATTGGTTGTTGTGCTTCATGGTCTGTTGACGGGCGTAAAGAGTCGGTAGAGGGCATCACAGTTGATTCCAACGAGATCCAGAGATGAACAGTTTCCGGTTGATGTAAGAGTTGCGTTCGCCAAGTTCGATGTCCAGTGATTTGGTGAAAGATTTGAGGCGACATAAATGAGGGATCAAGGGAGGAAAAAAAAACGGTATAGATCTCGTCAGTAAAAAGAACCTTCCATGATGCATTCACCAAGCTGGCCTTCCAGCCAAGGACTCCATAAGCACAGGTTCCAAAAGACTGCCGAAACTCGTTCGTAGATGTTGAGTTGAATCCTGGTGTTTCTGCTGCTGTCCTTGAGCACATAGCGACTTTGGGTGTTTGTTGGCTCCACAACAACTGTTTTCGGTGCCGCCTAGAGTGAAGGGGTCGATCGCACTCACGGCATTCTGTTCCTTGCTCGACTTGGTGTTGACTACGCATGCTCTTCCGAATGGCCTATAAAGGCGAGGGACTGAGTACAGTCTCCTTCATGATCATGGGGCCGTCCCATGACCCAGTAGCCCTTCTGATGCACTCCATGGTGAAAGTTCCTGCTCTGAAGTTCTGTCTGCTGATAGTCGATTCAAACGTGGATGACGGTGGAAATTGATATGCTGCGTTGTCGATAGATCGATGGATGAATGGTTCTCAATGGCGGCGCCGTTGGATGCATTCCCGGATGGTTCCCCCCATATATTTTTTTCAGTCACTTTATGTACCAGTCAGGGGAGATTGGAAGAAAGGAAGATCCACACTGTGCTGGTGCCACCGACCTCTTGAGCTCAATTTACATCATGTGATGTATTCACTCTCTGTAGCGCGCTCCTGAGATAAAAAAAAAAAAAATACTTCAGCTTGCAGGGGATTATTACTGCTACCAAACGACTTTCTCACCGCTACTTTTATTGAGACACGCTCTTAGGATACCGATGGCTATTTCTCAAAAGTACCATCGACGGCGAAGAAACTTTATATTGTATTGGTTTTTACGATCCCTTGCCCGACATAGCAGCAGCACCGGTATCCTATAAAGCGGCTTCATGGCACACTTACGCGATACAGGGTTTTCCATTTTCCATTTTCCATTTTCCATTTTACAACGAATGACTTTAAAAGCGTAGGATATCTTTCCCACATCCAATCCTAGATATTTTCAGACAGACCGTCGTTGTGTCGCCCCTTTTTTTTTTCTTTTGCGACTCATCACCAAAGACGCGCCTGTTCACCACATTCATTCCCCGTATCTGGAACGGTCCCTGTTCAGTGTTCACACATCTTCCGTCAAACGATCAATTTGCATGCAAAAGTTCCGGGGTCATTTCCACACCCAAACCAAGATCCTACTTTTTTTTTTTCTTTTTTCTTTTTCTCCTTTTCCCCGACATGATCAAACAAGCCAGATAAGCATATACAAAGTCGCTTTGAAGTCACTTTTTTTAATTGTATACGAGAGAGAAAAAAAATACTATGGTATATGATATTTATAAATACACAAGATAGCCCACTGAAAAGCACTTGAGAATCGAGATTATTTTTTTTTTCCTTTTCTACTTCTCCTCATCGTACAAGGCATTGTTCTGGTTGTGCGAAGGAGCAGCAAAGTCGTCCTCGTTCGAGAGCTCCTCCAGAGTCTTGCCCTTGGTCTCGGGGATGAGGAAGGTGACGATGAGACCGATCAACATGAAGAGAGCAAAGATCTGGAGCAACTGAGGGATAAAGGCGTTGGGACCACCGCGATCCTTGAGCTGAGAGAAACCGACCTGGGCAATGATGGCACCCAACTTGCCGGAACCGGCTGCGATACCGTGGCCGGTCGAGCGGTAGCGGGTGGGGAAGACCTCACCGGGGATGATGAAGGTCGTCGAATTGGGTCCGAAGTTCTGGAAGAACTGGGTGGCGGCGAAGAGGAAGACGAACAGGGCGATGGAGTAGTTCTTGATCTGGGTGTAGGCGAAACCGAGGACGCAGAAGAGGATGCAGGACATGACGAAACCGATGATCTGGATCTTGATACGACCGAGACGCTCGATGGTGAAGACAGTGACCCAGTAACCGGGAACGGCACCCAACAGGACAATGATGATCTGACCGACAGCGGCGTTCCAGCAGGTGCTCCAGTTGTCACCCTTGACGGACGAGAAGTTGATCGAGGACAGGATGAAGGAGTTGTTGAGACCGATACCGTAGAAGGCAACATCGAGAGCGAACCAGGCCATGGAGGTACCGAAGAGAACCTTGAAGTTGCGCCACTGGGAGAAGTAGGCGCAGAAGTCAGAGAAGGAGCCCTTGACGACAGTGGGGTTGGAGACGACGACATCGTTGGCATCATCCTCAGACTGGAGGTGGTTGCGGTTCTCCTTAAGGACGGTGGCAACATCACGCTCGGCCTTGTTGACGTTGTTCTCGATATCGAGGACATAGCGGGGAGTCTCGGGGATGGTCAGACGGAAGTAGACGGCAACGAGGGCGGGGAGGCATCCGAAACCGATGAGGATACGCCAGACGTAATCCAGGTTCTGAGTGTTGGCGATGATGCTGGACTTGAAGGCGGTAAGGAGAATGATGGCGACGATACCGGTGGTCAAGTAACCGAATCCCTGCATGGCAAAGACAGCAGCCATCATGGCACCGCGGCGGTTGGTGGTGGCGAACTCGGAGGTGATGACGGCAGACAGAGGGTAATCACCACCGATACCGATACCGACAATGACACGCCAGATGATAAGGGCAGCGGGCAAAGAGAGGACGTAGCCGTTTCCAGAGACAGACTGGGCGAGGGTGGCAACAATAATGATCATCAACTCGATACCGTACATGCGCTTGCGTCCGAGACGATCGGCAAGGTAACCGAATCCGACCTGACCAAGGAAGGTACCGACGGAGGCGGCGACCTTGATGCCCAAATCCAAATCAGAGGGCAGAGGGCCGTTGAAGTAGATCATGCCCAGCATGGGGGTGACCAAGTTGATGGCGAAGAGATCGTAGGCATCGGTGAAGAAACCGACACCGGCGACGAGACAGGCACGAATGTGGAACCAGCCGAACTCAGCATTGTCGATCTTGGCCAAGGCCTCGCGACGACGCTCGTTTAGCTGGTTGGCATCCAACTTTGCGGTTGCGTTATAGGTGGACATGGTGTGTGAGGGAGTGGTGGCGGTGAAGGGAGGAGGCGGGGGAGGGAGGATGGAGGCGGAGAGGCCAAGGAGTAGAGGACGGGGAGAGAAGGTGTTGATCGAAGGAGGATGGGGAGCAAGAAAAAGAGGCAGGGGATGCGGACAGTATTTATAACGGACAGACGAGTGGGGCAGGGCAAGGCGGGAGAACTAGAGGGTGTTACCGAGCAAAGAGCACCGATGGTCGCAATGGGCAAATGGGGAGGGAGGGGTGTACGGATGGATAGACGCTCATCTGTTCTAGGCATGAAGATGGACACCAAGTGGACGCACATGAAATTAGACCGCAAACAAGGTTCGTTCAGAGGCCAGAGAAAAAGGCAGAGAAGCGAAAGGGGGAGATGCGGGCTCCTATTGGCTGCGGGGCCGAACGTGTGCACCAGCAGAATGGGAACGTGGGCGATTTGACAGGGCCTGAGCTCATCCTGGGCGGCAATCGAGGAGCCTACACCGCCCCGCACGAGGGCAGGGCTTCCGTCGAGATAGGGCCGCATATATTTTTTAATACAGGGTACATTATCGTGCCAGTAGGGTGTATATAGATCGGGTGATGAAAAAAAGGAGCAAAAAAGAAGCCAGAGAACTCTCACAGCAGTCGATCTAATATTTCCAGACCAAAAGAGAGACGCAGAGAGAGGGGACGGTGTGACAGACGGGACAAAGAGGACCAAAAAAAAAAGCGCCCACTCTTCATTGGCTTTGTCCCCCGTGCGAGAGCACTGCAGGGGGCTGATGCCCAATGATCTGCTACGCGTGGCGCAGGGCGAGCGGTCATTGGCTGGCTGACCGTGATTAAGGTTCCAACCTTAGTGACGAGAAATAAAGACATGGACCGCTCTCTCAATAAGCCGGACTACATGTATACATTTCCACAACTGCTACACCCCCGCACAACGCACGTCCGCTGTGTATTCTGTGCATGGCGTGGATGGATATAGACTAGATGGGGTGGCCTGTCTTGATCGTCTGATTTGTGTTTCACCTCCCCATTAAAAGATGGGGTGCGCTATTATTTTTTTGGCCATAGCCGTCGTCCTTCCCTGGTTTCCACAGTCGGTTCTACCTTCGATCCTCAAAGTAGCGCGCTCGCATCGATTTTCTACTACAGTACAAAAATAACCTCAGAAGGAAAAAAAAAAAAATTACGGCGCGCTTTTGAGGGAAGGAAGGTTTTTTTTTTGTGATTCTTGTTGTTGGATGAATGAATGCATGTTCTGCCTCTGGAGGACACAAAACGTTCTAGGGTTATACATGTGTGTGAGAGCGGGAATGGACAAAAAGTTCGTTCAAATATGGAAGACGAAGTATGGAACGTGGGCAAGTTGACGTCCAGAAGTGGTTCTATTCTGCCGCTTCAGAGCACCGAAATACAAATATGGTCAGCCTAGGTCGTACAAGGATCCATCCACGTTGTCTATGATGAACCATTGGATTGGACGTTTGTCCAGCGGAGCATGCACATGCATTTCGCACACTCCGAAAAAGATTGTTTATTTCTCCCTCTTCCCTCCCTCCTCCTCCTCATCCGTCCCCAGGGTTGTCGCGAAAAAACTTAAACTGGATAAAGTGATGGCGCATCTCATGCATCACTAAGCTTGTCTCCATTCCCCTCTTTGGTCCTCCACACTGGTCGTGCTTATTCAATACCGAAAGCCGTTGGTCCGAGGAGAGAGAGAGAGAGAGAAAGAGAGGATGGATGTATGAGATAGGATGGGCCGGACGATACCCCTCAGTGCCGGACTATGCTCAATGGGGCAGGCATGGCGTATTGAGTATCCATGTTAATTTACCAGGGAATCATGAAAACGCCCTTCCGTCTCTCATCGGTAGGCTATTATGAAGGCCCAATATAATATGCTTGGTTTCTGATTTATTTCGGTATAAAACTATTGTACATGCATTTAGGGGTAATCCGGTTGCTCCGCTTCATAAAAGAATAGCAAAAAAAAACACTCCTAGGGCTTGGTTTCCATGACAGAGTCGTTTTGGGTGTGCTGTGACATAAAGGTTCTCATACGCTCCATCTCAAGCTCAGAGTTGGCCCTGACTGAGAGCGGCTTCATAGTTCTGCGCTTGATAAACTTGTACAGATCGGAGACGATGATAAAAATAACTAAGGCTGCGGCCACAAGGCCCCACTCGTAGCTGATGCCGGTGTGCTTGAAGACATCATGGTTCAGGCCCGGAATGTAGATACAGGGAAAGACAACAAGAGAGCCAATCACGATGGACATCCAGAGCATCTTGTTCAGACGCAATGTCTTGAGGTTCTTGATCGACCAGCTGCTGGAGCGCATGCTCCTGCAATTCACAGCATGAGCCAAGAGCAGGAAGGTCAAGCAGGCATAAGCGGTCGCACGTGCCTTGAAGACGCCCTCGCAGGCGCTCGAGTATTCAGCGTTACAGCCCTGTCCCAAATTGCCGCCATTGAGTCCAAAGATCACTGTGCAGAATGCCGCAAAACACAGCGCTCCCATGGTAAGGCCATACACAAAGGTATCCAGGACGACTTCAAACGAGAACAGCCCTTGCTTTGCTGATCGTGGGGGCTCGCGCATGTTGGACTCACTTGCGGGCTCGAGGCCGAGTCCCATGGCTGGAGGCGAAGATGTGATCATGTTCAGAAACAGAATCTGGACAGCGCTCATGGGGAAGACAGCACTACCTTCATTGTCCTTGAAGGCGAGGCCGACGATCAAAACCACGATTTCGGCCACATTCGTAGACTAGTTCGATCCAAGGTATAGTAAAATATGTCGTTAGTCATTGAGAGTCCCCCGAAACAGATTGTCCAGATGTTCAACAAATAGCGTTCAATCTTACCATAAGATGCGAGATAAACTTTTGGATGTTGGCAAAGATACGACGACCTTCAGCGACAGCGTGCACAATGGTAGCAAAATTATCGTCTGTCAAGACAATATCAGCAGCTTGCTTGGCAACATCCGACCCAGACTGGCCCATTGCAATTCCAACATCTGCAGCTTTAAGCGAGGGCGAATCGTTCACACCATCACCAGTCATGGCCGCAAACAGCTTACGACGGTGGAGTGCCGCAATCATCTTGACCTTTGTGTTGGGCGAGCAACGGGCGACCACGCGAGGGAGTTCCTCTAGTTCGTCAACTTCTTGGTCTGTCATAGAATCAAACTGTCCGGCGGTCATGATCAAAGGGTTGTTCTTGACGGGGACATCAGCAGGGATGATGGCAACCTCCTTGGCGATAGCAGCAGCGGTGGATGGGTGGTCACCCGTCAGCATATGGACACGAATTCCAGCGTCATAGCATTGAAGCACAGCTGGACGTGACTCAGCGCGTGGGGGGTCGTAGATTCCAACCAGTCCAAGGAAAATCATATCCTGCTCAACCTGATCACGAACCAAGTCGTGGACAAGGTCAACACCAGCCTCCGGCTCGAAACGACGGTAGGCGAGAGTCAGAACGCGCAACCCTTGCTCGGCGAGAATATCCATCTTCTCCGTGATCATGGCTTCAAATTCCTCGCGATCGATACCTCCCTTGTCTCCGGTCATGCTGCGCTCCGTATCTCCATCCAGCCAGTGCGTGCAGCAGCCAAGGACACGTTCGGTGGCACCCTTCAAGAAAATAAAGTATTCGCCAGGACCATCCTGCCTATTAGGGCTCTGGTACAGGACCGACATGCGTTTAACAGAGGAATCAAAGGGGAATTCGGCCACGAGCTTGAAACCTTGACTGACTAGGTCGGGCTTGGCAAGTCCAGCCTTGTAGGAGAGGACCTGGAGTGCAATCTCAGTAGGGTCGCCGATAGCGGACCATTCGCCACGGTTTTCAGGGTGTGTCATCTTGCGGAGTTCGGCCATGTTGCAAAGAGAAGCAGCCTGGAGAGTTCGAAGAAAGTGGCCGGATCCGATGCCGTTCTCGACAAGGTGCTCTTGCTCGGGATTCCCACCAGGAGCTGCCTGCTCGCCTTGCTGGTAGATATCACCCTCTGGATTGAATCCAGTGCCGGTGACGCGGTAGAAACCATCACCAGGGAGCCACATACGAACAGCCACCATCTTGGACTGAGTCAAGGTACCGGTCTATATATCGTCGAGGAGTCCAAAGTATTGTCTTGTTAGTCATCGGAACTCGCACCTTTTGTTTCTTTTCCTTTTTTCTTTTTTTAATAGTAATATTATAATAAAACTCACCTTGTCAGAACAGATGTTGGTAACAGCGCCCAGACTCTCGAGACTGGAGAGTCGTCGGACGATAGCCTTGACTTCAGCCATTCGACTGACACCAAAAGCCATAGTCAAAGTAACGACGGCGACAAGTCCCTCGGGAATCATGGCAATGGCAACAGAGATCGCATAGATCGCAATCTCATTGTTGTACTCGAACTTGTGGACAGCAAACACGACGACGACGAGAATGACGGCTGCCAAGAAAATGTAGTAGGCCATCTTGTTCAATCGCTTCTGCAATGGCGTAGTCTCATTACCCCCGACCTCCATGAGACTGGTAGCGATCCGTCCGATCTGGGTCCTCATACCAGTACAGGTGACGATACCCTTGGCGCGGCCCTTGACGACGGTTGTGGAGGAGAACACCATGTTGAGACGATCGCCCAGCGGCTGCTCTACATCCTCGATAGAGTCGAGGTTCTTTTGCACAGGCAGAGACTCGCCAGTGAGAAGGGCCTCGTCGGTTTCCAAGTTGAAGATCTCGAAGAGACGGCAGTCGGCACCAATGACGTCTCCGTCCTCGAAGATCATGATGTCCCCGGGCACCGCTTGGTTGTTCGGGATCGTGGTTCTTGATTCGTTGCGGATGACCTTGGCCGTGGGCGAGGACATGTTTCGAAGAGCTTCCATGGTCTGCTCGGCATTGTATTCTTGCCAAAAACCGATAGCGGCGTTCATGATGATGATCACCAGGATGACAGCGCCTTCTGCCCAGTCCTTGGTCGCAAACGATAAGATCTATTCAAAACAGCCCGGTTGATATAAACTGAGGTCAATACAAAAAGATCGTCTATATTCCATAAATAGAGGATCCCGTCACTTGGATATCACACTGGATCACATTGGATCAGACTGGATAATGTCTTACGAGATCGTAGTGTGGCCCGTTGTGCGCTAAGCTGAAGGACGCTCGGGCTTCATTTTGATCGGGTATTGTCCTATGCACGCGATACGGTACTTACAGTTGCAATCAGAAGAATAACGACAAGGACGTTGGCGACTTGGCGCCAGAGCACCTTGTACCACTTCACGCCTCCGCTTCCTTGGAGCGCATTGTTGCCATATTTCTTGAGTCGCTCGGCAGCTTCCTGGGAGCTCAGTCCCTCGAAGATATTGGTGGAGAAATGCTCAGCGACTTGCTCGACAGACAAAGTGTGGAAGGGAGTTTCCTCTTCGATCTCTACGGTCTTGCTCTTGGCCATTACAAAACGAGCGAGGTGTTCTTGTATGATCAGCGGAGGGCTGGCTAGGGCGGAGTGTGACGTTGAAGGGTGGCGGGGGATGAAGAGTGCGATGGGGAGGGGAGGGAGGTATATGAAGTAGCCCGGTGGGGAGTTTTTTTAGGGGGGGTCTGTACAAGGGATCTGCGAGTGTGTGGGAATGTATGCACAACAGAGAGAAGAGGGGAGAAAAGAGAAGTAGCTGGATGGCGAAGAATCCCTGGGTTGATGAGGAAAGAGAGGAGAGGGAGGGGGGACAGCTGCCATATTTATAAACCCGGGCAACGACCATGAGTGAATGAAACTTTTTCCTACACCCGGCGGATCGGATGCACTGAGGAGCAGAAGAGGCGATCTGTTTCCAAAAGACGAGACAAACAAAGGTGTCCGGTCGCTTCTTGCACCTCGTCTTCTGCAGATGTCTCAGGAATACATTCCACCTGCTTTAAAGTACTCTGTCCCATTAGAACAGACTACGACGTACTAGCATGCCCAGGGTTCTCGGCGGCAAGCTGGCCCTTACTGGAGAACTGGATGACGACAGGCAAGGTTACAGGTCACGAGAAAACTTCTGGGGCCAACCTTAATAGCCTTTTTCGAGGTCTCTAGAATTCTGGTCTAGCATATGCACGCTGCTGGAAAACCGTTAATCCGAGCGCACCAACACTCTTTATTTTTCATTCTGTGCCCCCCGCTGTGTAGTCTTACCGAGCAATTGTACCACTCTTGTCTGCGCTGTCTGTCTCGACTCCACACCCCTCCCATCGCCCATCGCCCATCGACTCAACGTGGCCTCTCCATCCCCCCTCGCCTGGTGCGCAGTCATACCAGAATCACATGGGCCCCGTCACTAGTGACACTAGCCCATTAACTTTAATCGGGGTACCACCTTGTTTGCAATTGAGTCCCCATTCAAAAATGATGACATTGTCCGATCAGCTCGATTCACTGCTAAAGAGTCTTGTTAGCGTGGTGCGTGCTGCCGGTTTGTGTCATCGTCATGGCCTCGGCTCCCCTCGCCCCCCTGAAAGAGGCGACTACGGCCTCAGGGGTTTCCCAGCGATGCATCATTTCGCCTTTCATTTCTCGGGAAAGTTCTAGGTTACGACACGGACACGACGTCAGAGTGGACAAATGCCCTGGCCATGAACACAAAACCTTAAAAGGCTAGATGAACTCCATTTTAAACTAATCACACCATTGTCTTTGTTTGTGTTGTAAGCGAGCGCATCTTTCCTCGCCTTCCATTTCCATAAACCCTTCCTCATTTTTCTATGTTGTTTTTGCTATACTTGACGTACGTACATACATAGTCTACGTCGCATACGCACTTGTCTATGTTGGGGACCATAGTTAATCCACATGGGCGACAGAGGGAACCAAAACAGTTTGAGTGACACAACTGCACAATATTAGGGGCCCTTATTCAAAGTTCTGATGGAAAGTGCCGGAAAGATGTTTCTGAATTGTCCACCAAATTTGGACAAATTACCTTTTTTTCAGAGCCTATGCACCTCCTGTGTAGGCGCCTGTCCGTGTTTGGCAACTTTCTTCTTTCTTTTTTTCTATTTAGTAACTGTACTGTCTCCAGAGTGGCTGCCTCGCTCGTTATCCACAACCAACAAACTCTTATTGATTCGTATTCACTCTTCCTGACGCTGTGTATTCAATCGTTCCGTCTCACCCCCACACTCTATCGTAACAAAGCGAAACAAACTCGACTAACCAATGTAATCACTCTGGCTGTCTCCCTTGGCCGCCAATCCATGCCCATCTCAGCCGACATGCTTTCCTACCCTTCAAAATCCAGGTCAGGGACCAGTCCCGTACAACTGCACTATGACAACCCCTGAATACCTGGAAGCCGACGAGGGATTTGTGTGCATGTTTGCGCCGACACACGCAGGACATGGATTTCAGCTTTTCGACGACCCCATGCATCCGGTGTAGAAACCTACAGCGGGCCACTTATGATCATGGATTCACCGAATACAATTCTTATTACCACTGCCGAAGATACGGGCGGCAAAGGAGGCGAAGAGGGTGAAGGATAAGGTCGAAGCTGCGGAGGTCAAGGTTGATATTGGCGGTTGAGAAAGCAGGATGAGATTATGCAGGAGACAATGGATGTGGGAGAGCATTCTGGAGCAGACAGCGCCTGTAGAGACGATGGAAGATTTAAATGGCAACCTCCTGCTTTGTAAACAAGGATGCTCCATCTATAGCTCATACAGAATTTTTGTATTCGGAAGGATCCTCCATTGACGAAATACATATCAATAGAACTATTCCTTGTCCTGTCATCCGTTTCGTCTGTGATAGGAAGCTCTGGGGTGGATGACAGAAATCATTATATCCGGGTGCTAATTCACCAACTCGCGGTGTATCTGTTCCTACGGCGCTACATAATCCAGACTGGATCATGACCAGGACCTGGATTCCATTCTGCTCCATTTCGTCTACCTTTTTTTATTTTTTTGTTTTATTTTTTTATAGCAAAGAAACGGGTACCGATCGTCTTTCTTGAAGTATAAAAAAAAAAAAAAAAAAAAAAAGAAAGGCAACACAAAGCATGGAAGTGCCTTTACTTCCGGCGTTTACCAGAATGCTAGTTCTAAACAAAACATCCTTCTCCCCTTCGGACCCTTGCACCCGACACACGCATCGCACATACCATTCCAAAATTCCTAAAAAGCATGTTATTTCTAAAAAAGTCCAGGAATCTTACAACGTGGCATCCTCGTGGCAACTTGGTCCGTCCTCTCCTGGGTTGTCTCGACCGGGAATCGGGGTCGCTATAAAAACAAGCCCTTCGAGGTGTCCATCCACATCCACGCACTCCTCAGCGCTCCATCCATACTACTCGCACATGCAATAACAACAGCAGCTACAACTACAACTACAACTACAACTACAACTACAACTACAACTACAACTACAACTACAACTACAACTACAACTACAACTACAACTATAACTATAACTATAACAACAAAAATGGCCCGCATCTTGACCACCTTGCTCGCCCTCTCATCTCTTGTGCTCTCCACTATCTCTGCCCAAGTGACCTCCGCCTACCTCCCCTCCAAAGCCGTCGCCCCCGTCATGAACTGTACCATCGCCACCCCCATAACCGTCCTCCGAACCGGGCAACCTTACCTCGTCCAGTTCTCCGGCTGTCGTGGCAACGGCCGCCGCGACACCATCCGACTACGCTACGGCAATCCGACCAACCTCTTCATAGAACGCGTCCCCGCCTGTGTGAATGTCGACTTCGCCACCGGACACTGTGTCTTCACACCCACCCGTCCGGGCGTCGGATTCGTCTTCTCGGCAATCGACGGGTCTGGAGTGCCGACATACAGCGGGCCCTTCACCGTTGTTGCAGCTTCGACCCCCTCCTCCGCCGCCGTGACTACTGCACCCGCTACCGGTGCTGTGCCTGTGGCTCAAAGACTGACTAGTCCGACGTCGGCACCTATCCGATCTGGTCCCGCGCTGATGTCAACGAGTGCGACGACTTTGGAGGCTGAAACGGTTACTGCCCCCCGAGGTACTCAGCCGATGGGAACGACATACAAGACGGTCAAGCCTCAGCCGGGGAAGAAGCGGATGGTGTATGACTTTGTTGTGTAGAAGCTGCGCTAGCTGTTCGTATCCCCAGACCATCTATTACTTTTATATATATAATTTTTGTGCGTTGTGTATATTTTTCCAAAATATATATGTTGTTGTTTCTAGTAAGTGTGCATAGTAAAGTCGACGGATCAATAAACCAGACGAGACCATGCCCGAAAGATGACACGCGAGGTAGCCTGGTAAAACCGCGGATATACTTTGCAAAGTGACTACACAGACCTTCAGTGTCATCCAAGAAGGAAAACCTGGGTCGGCTCTCATACGTGTAAGTTGCTTTTAAAAAGACAAAATTTAATATGAATATATATCCCTTACAACTTCGCATGTTGTCTATCGGATGCACGGCGGTCGTCGTCGGTAGCACGAAAAAAAAAAAAAAAAAGAAAGACGGTCTTGGATGTCCTTGAGGGAGAGCGAAGGCGGGATAAACCCGAACCGCTTGGGACACGCCCTTTCCTTTCCCTTCCCTTTAAAAAAGAGCCCGGGCTCAATACAAAAAAAAAACCACAGTGTAACGGAACATCATTTGTGCATTCATATGTCGACTAGACTATATCAGCCAGATGGCTAAATGGGCACTCCCAAGAGTGCAAGAAGCAGCCGCAATAGATCGAGCCGCAATTTTCACTCACTCGCCGATTACTCTCTCTCTCTCTCTCTCTCTTTGTAAAAAAAAAAAAAAAAAAAAAAGGTGGTGCAACTTTGTTTTCCTTCCGTATAACATTCCCCAGCTCTCGCGGACGATTATACACACGCACACACACACATATTCATGGCGCAGCCGGGTAAAAATAGGAGTGAATGTAGCACACGACAACTTCCCCATAAAAATAGCCACAGGGAAGGAAGGAGGGGAATTCTGGAGGGGGGTACGTCGCTGGGTGATACAAAAGTCCATTCGCACAATTCTAGCCGATTTGGGACAGCGTGCATGATAGTCCTGAGAGCAGTGAAATAATTGTCTGAAGTCAGAAAGAGAGCACACTCTTCCTCCGAAAGAGACAAGTTTCGTCTTTGCCATGCTAGAATAGACTGCCTGTCACTTGCTCTCGGCCCTTATCCACAAGAAAGAAAAAAAAACCCCACGCACGCACGCCCGCCATGCACGCGAGGGTCGTGCATGAGGCTCTGCTACCGTTGTAGAGAGTAACAGCTCCCGATATCTGATCAAAGTAGGAATACTCTCATCTTTTAGTCCTCCTGATCTGGCGTAAAAGGCTAAAGGTTAGGATTGATCCCTCATTAAAAAGAATAGCGGCCTAACCGATCTATTTCCGTTAAATGGACAAACGGACGGTGGTGGAGAGACCCACGATCCGTTGTTCCGGAACGGTGGTCATGACCGCGCCGTTTTCAGGACTTAATGAAGATCACTCAGCTATGCCGCAGACTAGATCTGTCCTGTCCTGCTTGCTAATAACGACTGACAAATGAATGGAGGTAGCATAGCCCTCTGACACACCTATCGAGCGGACAAGAAAGGCAGGACCATGTCCATGCGACCTATAAACAGAGTTGGGTGTGCGCGCGCGCATAAGAGCATAAAGGGGGGGAAAGAAATGATAAGTGCATGGGTGGACATAGCCCAACGATGCAGTCGCATACGCTCGAGGCTGCCCGGGTTTGAATGGAGGGTTTTGCCGGCGGAAACTCTGTCAGGGCGCAGATCCCTCTCCGCCCCTGTCTTGGGTCGATTATGGGGGGGGGGGGGGGGGGGGGGGAGGTTATTTATATCTGCAGCAGCCGATTGCAGATGTTTCCTCCTGTAATACCACGGCGGGTGTTTACGCCCCAGCCCTAATTCATCTTACATCTCACATACCACATAGCACCGCCTATTTTTGGTCAATTCCCCTGTCCCTTTGGGCAGCCCTCTCCTTTTTGCAACAGTCGTCTTCCTCTGGCTCTCGTCTTCTATAAAACCCTCCTTTCCCGCCCTCTCACACTCACACTCCCATCCTCATCCTCCACCCTCCGCGACTTCTCTGCTCCCACACAAACTTATAATGCTCGCAAGACTCTCCCTGGTGGCTGCCCTGGTGGCCCTAGCGTCCGCCGCACCCACTGACTCCTCATCCACCACCACTGCTGCATCCACAGCCCCAACCGCCGCCCCTCTCCTCCCCCTCCCCGACTTCTCCGGCACCTTCGCCAATGAGTACCCCACACAGGATGTCGTCGCCCCGACCGACACCCCGCTGGTGAAGCAATGGCTCTCCGAACTGAACCTGACGGACGTCGCCTCTCTCCCCCTCGTCCCCTTCACATCCGGTGGCGATCCTCAGAACCCTAAAGCGATCCCAGCCGACGCGTGCGACTGGACAGAGACCAATTGTATCAACAAGGACCTGACGGTGTGTCCGCTCGGAGTGTGGGGGTTGACGTACGATGATGGCCCGACGACGTTCAGTTCACAGCTCTACGATTTCCTAGACAAGACCGAGCAGAAGGCCACGTTGTTCTACATCGGCTCGAACGTGATCGAGAACTGGCAGTCCGCTAGGAGAGCCTGTGCGGCAGGACACCATATCGCCGTCCATACCTGGTCTCATAATCCCTCCACTAGTCTGACGAACGAGCAGTTTGTGGCGGAGATCAAGTATACGGAACTGGCGATCAAGGAGCTCTGCGGTTTCACGCCAAAGTACTTTCGCGTAAGTTCCACCCCCTCTTCCCTGTCTTGCTCTTGCTCTTGCTCACACGACAACCACTGACACCGCGTTTTCTAACCATCCGACTTTATATTTCATTATCACCATTATGTTTAACAGCCCCCCTACGGCGACATCGACAACCGCATCCGCGGCCTGCTCTGGGCCATGGGCTACACATCCGTGATCTGGGACTACGACACCGACGATTGGGAGCTCCCCCCGGGCGGCGGACCCATGACCCCCGAGGGTGTCGACCAGGAATTCAAAACCTGGATCTCCAATGCCCACAACGACACCACCGGCCACATCACCCTCCAACACGAGCTTTACCAGAACACCGTCGACGCCGCCATCAGGAACCTCCCCCAAGTCCAGGCCACCTGGAAGGCCATGCCCGTCTCCGCCTGTATGAACGATGCTACCCCTTACAGGGAGACCAACATCACCCTCGCCACCATGGACGGCACCGCTACCACCAGGGTCATCACCGACAGCTCTACCACCACCACCAGCAACGACACCCTGCACGGCTCCACTCCTTCAGGAGCCTCCTCCACTGGTACAAACGCAGCTTCTACGGGCGGGAAGGCCGGAAGTTCCAGTGGTTCCATCACCATGCCTGCTGGCTTCCTCAATCCCCTCGCTGTCCTCGCCACCGCTGCAGCCTTCGCTTTCGGTGGCCAGATGTTGTTTTAAAACAAAAATAAATAAATGAATAGCAGACATAACCTTATATCCCAACCTAAACCGTAAACGGTTTACAAGTTTTTTATATTTTTTGTTGAAATTACCCGGAAAGAGAGAGGATTTTCTTCTTTTTTTTACTATAGACTATATAATGCTATAATCTATAAAAATTAAGAAAGACGCCTTGCTGAGTCCAGGCCTCCCTCACCCAGAAGAGTATTATCCGCCGCAACGCTTGTAAAATCTCTCCTTCTCCTCTTCTTCCTCCCAAAAACTGCTGTTGTCACTGCCTCCCCACTGGGGGCCCCCTGTGCTTGTGGATGATTTGCTTGAAGCGATGGCAGCAAAGGAGCCGGAGTCTTGCCAGCAGCTAAAATTATTGTTGTCCGATATCGATGCTTGTTTTTCACAGGAATTATAGATGTGCTGACGGGTACCACCGACACGGTGCTTCTTTCAGCAGGACTTTGAGGCACCCAAACGATCCAAGACCCCCCTTTTGTGTTGTTGGCGACCATCTACTTTTACAACTGCCCCTGACCTTCTCAATTTAGTTGAAGCTCGCAAGGAATATTGAAGCGTCTTAAAAATGAGATGGCGGTAAAAATTGTGCATGTTGATTGATCGGAGAGGTCTCCAATGTGCTGAAGCAGCTCTGCTTTGGTTCGAGTTTCATTTCGGCCTTTGTTGTCACGGAGAGTTCATGGCTCGCCGTCCTGGGTCCATGCCATCATGTCCACCACATTAGCAGATTGGATGGGTTTCTTTGTTGAGTGTGCGGGAAATGGTATGGCGCGCTGTCGAGGTGGACATTAATTACAAGGGCCAAACCCCCATGTTAGTGAGGTTATTGCAAAGCTTCTCGAAGATGCCATCAAACACATCGGCCGTGAAGTGGTCGTTATAGTCGCAATTGCCCGCCATGATACCAGCCTCTCGAATTTTTCCTTTGGGGACCTCCTTCCATAACCCAGCCCTCATATTCCCTCATCACGATTGGTTACCCCCGAGGCGAGTCTTCCTGATCGCCGGGCGGATGTATACGCCATCCCTGACGAACCAGGCCTGCAACTGCTTTTTTTACACCTGTTCCACCACACAATGAATGTAGCTAATATAACAAGTAGCGGTTTCCGACCGGGCTCTGACACAATCTCACCCTTCTTTGGGGCCCCGTCGATTTGTCGCAGCATGGTCGAGGTGGCTGTTCGGTCCGTCCAAAAACACCCGAGACAACGTGGTCTGATCTCATCATCCTTGCCAATCATGTTCTTCAAGCAGCGTTCAAGATAGTCGAGTCAATAAGCATCATGTTCTGGCGCACACCTTTTCCCCAGCAGCGCTAATTGCCCTGAAACAGTGTGCCTTTTTCATCTCATCGCCATCGCCACCAATTATTGCATCCATAGACCTCCCAGCAAACAAAATCGTCAATGCCTCCGATGCGACCGCCGTGGTAAGGGTACCAGTATCTCTTATGATGCAATCCCATACACCTCGATGGCCTTGATTTCTGACAGCCATGAAAATCGAATCTCTTCAGGGCAATAGTCTCGCTGTATGGTTTGCATATCTGGCGTGCTTGTTGCTTCCTTTGGGTCATGGATCAATGGTACCGCTAAAGCGATGGCTAAAAGGTCAATAGCGCATTAAGGTAGCAGTAATAGCAGTAGCATACCCACTGTAACCGAGTATTTAACACCGCGCGCATTTATTTTTTTTCATCCCCACAGAGGTGAAGAATAGACCATTTCGATGCAATTAATACACTAGCCAAGCGATCCTTCAATAAACTATGGGGTATCATTTTCTCCTCCCTTACCTTCCTCGCCTCCTCCATGTCTCCCATCTTTCTAACACTCACATTCCTGCATCTACGTCTCAATAATAGCATGTGGGCTGCCGAGTGGACGTCTCTCCCAGTAATTACTCTCGTACTCGCCTTTTTCCTCCGTCGTCACCTCCGAGGGTCCTGCAGTCGTTGTCGGCGGATTATACACCACAGGCATGATCCCAAGATGCTGTTGCTGCGCGTTCGCATAGCTACTTCCTCCATCCACATACCCTGCACGCACCAACCAACCACTCGTCGGTACCAGATTCATCGAATCCGGTGACGTATGTGCTGTATCCCACTCTTGTGGTGGAGAACCTGTCGTCGTCGCAATCAATGGGTTTGCTGTTTGTCCCCCAGCTGCTGAATAGAAAATCGGTGGTTGGTAATTATATGTCGCATCCTGATACTGATGCTGCGGTCGGATCGGCAACTGTAGCTGCTGTTGCTGTTGCTGTAACAACAGCAAACTCTGTTGTAACTCCATTTGCTCCTGCTGGTTCTGAATCTGTGTCCGCATCTGTTGAAGCTCATCATCATGAGTACTCACTGCCGGTGGCGGTGTCGTCTATCCGGACCCTTCGCTACCCCTATGATCGCTCGTCGTGTTCAATGGGGTAGCCCTGTGCTGTTGTCGTTGTCGTCGTCGGAAGATGATGAACAACACTCCCGCACAGAGCACAGCTACGCCCGCGACGGCTCCTCCTACAATCGCACCCGCATTGCTCGAAGATGATCTATTGCTCGAGGGTAAGCCCGTGCTTGTCGCATTTGGTGAGCTCGAGGAAGTCTCGGACGCCCTGGCAGCCACATAAGATGCTGGGGGAGTGTACTGTGTGATCCATGCGTTGTTGTTCAGGTCGTAGATCAAAATGGGTGCAGGCGCGACCAAGTCTGTCGAGTTCTGTCCTCCCCAGACCAAGAGCTGGTTGCCGGCAATGGTGCAGGCTGCGTAAACTCTAGGAGTGCCGGTCAAGCCCTGTCTCCAGGTCTGGCTGACAGTGTCAAAAATAAAGACTTCGCCACTGAATGTGGTGAGGTCGGACAGCCTTCCTCCATAGATCACCATAAGTGAGCCATCATCATCTATTCCGAAGAGAGAGGATAGAAAATAATCAATTAAAGTAGTACGGTGGTGAACAAGTCTATATTTGCAGTACTAGACGACATACTTGATGCCATGCAATGGTCTGCTCGCATTGCTGGGGCGATTCCTGATGTGGCCTGGCAGAGAATAAAAAAAACAGCAACGGGGACCTGGTGAGTAAAAAATAAATAAATAAAACACATGTCGTCGGGAGTCGCGCAGATACCTGATCGCTTACCAATGTGGACCACACTGAAGTCGAGGGCACAAATTCCGTTACGGTGTTGAGATCTGGAATCACACCCTTTGAAGAATTATACCCGCCAAAACAAAGGATACTCTTCCGCTTCTGTGACCAGACATTGGCATAAAACAAACGATTCAGAAGAACTGTGGGAGGCAATGCGCTCCCTGATATCGTGTCCGTCACAAAGTTATAGACGTTCATCGAGTTGTGGTCGCTGGACGTGTACCCACCCGCAAGATAGACCAACCCAGTGTTAGGGTCTGTCATCGCGTTGACACCCATAGTGTCTCCGTACGTCGCCTGCACTATCGCTCGAGTCCATTGACCGGTAGCAACAGAATAGTGAAAGGCAAAGGCTGTGGCGCCCGAATGGAAGGTAACCATGGTCTTTTGGTCTGCGGAGAAAGTAGTGGGGAATATGGCTTGTTGGGATCCATCATTGAGCTGCGTCCAGAGGGGCGTGGTGCTGTTCCAGGAGTTGGCGAGGTCGAGCGAGAAGAATTAACCATAGTTGATAGTGGCGTAATTACCTCCGAGGACGTAGAGACGTGTGGCGGTTCTGGCAAAGGCGGGCGCATAGACGGGGAAAGGTGCGGACGATTTTTGTGCCCGAGAGAGGAGAATGAAAGGGCTGGCGAGGAGGAGGACCGCTGCGGCGAGAAGAAGCGAGGTGTTTGCAAAACGGCGACAACGGCTGCTGCTGCTCGCCATGGTTGGAGGTGACAGAAATGAAAGGCGGGATAAGCGAAGAGCGAGGAGATTCCGAAGTTTTTTTTTGTTGATCAAGCAAAGGTATGAAAGCGATCAAGCAGAAGGGGTGGGACGCGTCAATAAAAGTGTGCTGTTCTCACAAACAGGAGGGGAGGATACAGGTACGATTGGAAAAAAGACAGAGTGTGGAATTCAGAGTGGATGAGGGCGGATGTGATAAGTTGATGAATTGATGATGAGGATGTGCTTGCCTGGGCGCAATAGCAGGCGCCCTCAGCAAAAGTCGCCCTTTTGTTCTTTCCATCATGGACTGGGACAAAACGATGGAGACATAACAAATATAAAAGACAGGCAGAGGGATGTTCAATGCATGCCATGCATATTTTATTAGGGGATTTTAAACTTTGATAGATGGGGCGCGTTATTTGTGACCAAAACGCGATTTTCAAAACACCGCCACCTCGAGGGCTGAAAATGTTTTACAGCTCAAAAAATGATGATGAACGAAGCCAACCACCAACCCGACACCCATGCCATTCAAGTCAGAACGCCAACAGCTACTATCCAGCCTGGAGTAGCCCATCATTCTCACGATCCTCAATGATGACGATGAAGGAACGAGGATGCAATTGTGCTGTACCACCTTGTCGATGGGAGGCGATGGCGAAGGGGAAGGTGAAGAAGGTGGAGATTCGTCGTGTGATGGTTGTTCCATGTCGAGCTGTAGATGGATGAGTCGATACAACCACAAAGCTGAAAACCCAGAAGAGCATGCGGCTACTAGTTGTGGGCAAACGCGCCGCAAAGGCAAATGAAGTCCGCCATAGGCTTGAGGCGAGGTTTGAATGGGCGGGTTATAGAGTCCTCGCCTGGAAGTCGCAACCCAACTATTTTTATAATAGAAAATCAAGTCAAGGAGATCCGATGGTCAATTTTTTTTTGATATGGGGTAAAACACACCTCTGTTTACTCCTCGCGTCTTCGCAGTTCCCGTTGAAAAAAGGCGAAGCATAGAATTTGTTCAGGTCTCCCCACACGTTACATGGAGATTGTGCGGGTGCACAATTTTTTTTTTTGAATTGACGTTTTTATTATAAAATCTTAAATCACTAATGTGACGGCTTTATCAGTGCACAAAAATTTCAGAAAAATCGTGGCTTGGTGAGGTTTTGAATTGGTTTTCTATTATAAAAATATTTGGGTCGCGACTTCGAAGTCGCTAGCCTAGCATACTAGAGCGCATACACACACGAAAAAAAAATATATATCTCAGGGCCTGAAACGTTATCTGTCATAACTTTATTCCTCTTCACCACTGCATGGTTTCTCAAGACCAAGATGGTAGGCATACATTATTGTTTTATGAAAAACTGTGCTGCATTATGAGGGATAACAAACAAAGAGATAGCAGAGAAAAAGAAAATAAGGTACATTGACTAGTAGATGTGATGAACAGAAAGTGAGGAAAAAGACTATGTCGACCGAAAAAAAAAAAAAAAGATACAGGATTGGCACAATCTTTCAAGAGCTAAACTTGGAGGTCGAGGTTGCCATGGGCCCCAACGGCGGCGAGAACGCGGCTCTGGCAGCTAGTGCACCCGGGTGTGGCGACGTTGCCCCTGATGCAACAATGGCTGCATACGAGGGTGAGCCAGGGTCAATCGAAGACGAGGACGATCCTGGCAATCCCAATCTGCTGGCTGAGGGCGCTAGTGGGTTGATAGAGATTGGTGGCGGCAATGGGTAATGTGATCTCTTACCCGCTCCCAATTTAGCGTTCAGCACACGCAGCACTGCTTCCTCGGGCGATCGTCCCTTGTTCGTGCTTCCATTGAGGAGATTGTTGTTGCTCAAGCTTCCGTTCTTGCTTGCTGCACCTGATGCTACCGCGTCCACAGTGATCGCGCCCACGCTTGATGTTGTCGCCGCAGGGTTCGCTTTGAGACCTTCGTCCTGTTTTACCGATGCTGCATAGCTGAGTGTCGGAGGCGCCTCCGAGAGTACGGTCTCTATCGAAGGAGCTGACCCAGGTGCCAATGGTGGATATTGTGACACTGCCGGCGCTGCAGATGGCTTGGGCAAGGACTTGGTTGGCGTTACTTCATTCGCCTTTGACGTTGACAGCGGTGTTGATGATAGAGATGAGCCCTGCGCATCCTTTGACTTGGACTCTTGACCAGCAAGAGACAGATCGCCTGCAGCTCCAGAAACAACCACTGTGACGCCCTCGCCAGAGCTGTCCTGGAATGCTTCCTCCATTTCTACATCTAATGGACTGGCACCGTTCATGCCGTTTGCAGAATAAGGGACGACCTTGAAGATGTCCCGTCGGCTACCAAACTGACCCTTGCT
This sequence comes from Gamsiella multidivaricata, assembly GCF_025024155.1. Lineage (NCBI taxonomy): Eukaryota > Fungi > Mortierellomycota > Mortierellomycetes > Mortierellales > Mortierellaceae > Gamsiella > Gamsiella multidivaricata. The sequence continues at coordinate 68,498 of NW_026251770.1, forward strand.
CTCTCTGTCCTCACCCACAATATCATCATCGTCATCGTCGAGTGGCCGACGGGGCGCATCAAACAAGCATTCACCTTCCTCCTCCTCCTCATCGTCTTCGCCTTCCCGGTTCCAATGCTTCCGCTGTGCTTCCTTGGATCCCAGAGACGCAGCAAACGACTTTTCTGAGCTGCCGTTCGACTCATCCTCGTCCTCGTCGATCTCGCCATGGACGTAATCCCAGCTCGTCTTCGGCTTCCGGATCTCCTTGCCAGAGACTGTCAATTTGTTGCCGACCATGACCTTCATACCGATCCCTATGCTGTTTCGATTCCGGGGTTTGTTCGAAATGCCCTTTGTCTTGACAGAGTTCAAAAACTCCATGCTGTCGTCGCTGCTCTCCTCGTCACTGTCGCCCTCCTCGTCGTCTTCATCATCCTCGTCCTCATCCTCATCCTCATCGCTGTCGCCTTCACCCTTCAAGAACTGAACTTCCTCTCCATCTTCGTCCTCCTCGCTAATGGTCGAGACCTGGCCTCGCTCTGGATTCTGAGAAAATCCGCCCACAGCCCCTGCTTCAGCCTTCTCCTCCTTCTTCTTCTTCTTCTTGCTCTTGGACTTTTTCTTCTTCTTCTTCGGCTTTGGTAGCTCCGCCGGTCCGCCAGCATAGATGCGAACATCGCGATCCGGGTCCTTCTGCAGAATGCCGAGTGCTCCCTGTAGTCGGCTGGAGATGGATTCCTCACTGTACAGTTCACCCTCCATCATCCAGCTCACGACGCGAGAGACCCAAATGCGCACATTCACAACCGCGTCCGTCATCAGCTGCTCCGCCAGAAGCGACAAAAAGTGCTCCTCAAACTCCTCTGCGGAAATGCCAGAGTCGACCAACGACTGGATAATTTGAACCGCTACGACTCGTGATCGGTATCCTCCGTTCGTGGTGAACTCGACCATTTGTCGGATAACCTGCTCCTTGATCGTTGTCGTCTCCTTCTCCTCGGGTTCAGAAGGCGGGGTTGATGATGAGCTTGAAACGCCATTCGAAACGCCATTGGTGTGAGCGGTATCAGCTTTGGACTTCGTGACATTATTGTCGGTCGAGTCAGACAACTGGTGTGTCAAGTCCTCCATCTCCACATCCTCGCCTTCGCCGAATGAACCCAGAACAGGCTCGTCATCATCCGGCGACAAGACATCCTCTGTCCCCTTTGTGTGAACGAACGGGCCGATGCGTGCACTAGCCTCCCAAAGTGCTGGAAACGCCATGACTCCAGACTCGCGAATGGTGGATACGCCGTCTGTACAGGCTCGTATACTCAAAGGCATCAGGTATTCCAAGAGATCTTTGCCCTCAGCAATCTCACACAGCGCCGGTAACTGTCCTGCCAAGGAGTCCCGGAGGCGCCAATTACTAGACCGTTCCAGCTCGTTCCATGCATTAAAAATATCCCGCAAGGCCTCTGACCGACATTTGGGTGACAAACAAGAGATGAACTCTACGACGTGCCCGATAACGCCCTCCTTGACCTCGTCCTCTGCCAACAAACAGTCCGAGAATGCCAACGCCAGATCGCGATCAGCTAATTCGGGTCCGAGAATACGCGCCACCTCATGAAGAGAGCACGCCAGTGATCTCCGGATAGGCGGCCTGAATGTCCCTGCAAGCCTCATATATACCGGCTTCATCTGCTCCCATTTCGACTGACCCGCAGTCAAAATAACAGCTATATGTTCATAATGAAGACACATGATCAGTTCTGGGACTACTTTCCTGTAGTTGGCAGAATACAATTAAAGTACAGAGTAAGGGGACAAGCCTTACCTGGGAAGCTAAAGGCGCACATCACCGCCAGCTCGTGCTCGTTCATCGGCTGGAGCCCCATATCCAGAAAATGATTCAACAGCGAATCCGGGACTTTTCCCTTCTCAAATCCTGCAATGACTTCGCCCAAAACTTCCATGATCGAATGACGTACGCTCCGACTGATATCGGTCGAGTACAGATTGTAAAGCTCCTCCACTTTGCTGGTCTTCATCTCGACTGGCAATGACGACACGAAGGACGCGAGAACTGTACAACATGCGCGTCGGATGTGCCACGTATCGTCGTGAATGAAAACATCATACAGAGGGAGTAGACGGTCAATGACAACTTGCTGATCAACAACCTTGCATAGTGTCCCCAATGCAATCACAATTTCCTAGAGTTGTAAACAAAAGCAAGCTAATAGTATGAGTATGTCGATTGTGGACATTGACCACGGCGGAGAAAAAAAAAAAAAAAAAAGCCCATTGCTGACTAATGTTACCTTGCGGACATAAAACTGTGATTTTTTTACCAGTTTCTCCAGCTTTGGCAAAACAATCTGCGTACACCGGTCCTTTCCAAGGATCGGAGCCAAGGATGTCAGTAGCTATTTTGATCGAATATGATTTTTGGTTATCAGTTGCTGGCAGGGGAAGAAGGTACGAATATTCGCTGATGCTACTTTAATTGCTCGTTTCAAACTCAAATCACTTACCACAACGACGAGCATCTTGCCCAATTCTGCCTCGCCATCTTGATCGGCATCTGGGTACATCGCTGTATTCTGCTGATCGTCGTCCGCGGCAGTATCCGTATTGATGTATAGGTTTTCCAGTCCTGTAATGATCCCGTCCAAAATCTCGCTTTCCAAAACCTGCTCGGATACGTTCTCAGAAACAGCCTTGACTGCCTCGCGTGTCTGATGTGCAATCCCTGCGTTTTGGTCCAGAAGCAGGTTGATAAAGACGAGCGTGAATATGTCGTGCATCAATGGGGGCGGGGATGAGGACAGCTGTGTGTTATTTAAATCCTGATTTTGCTGCCCCGCTGCAGATTCCTCGTACGTTATGACGGTATTCTATTTCATTTGAAAATAAATAACATCTCCATGAGTATGTTGAAGAAAAATGGGTATAGCGAAGAAGAAAAGAAGTATATCCAGGCATGGTAATCATACCTGAAAAAAGTATAGAATGATCTTGTCCAATTGTGCCGCCAATGATTCCCTGACCGATTCTTGAGGATCTGCTGAAAGGTCGCGCACAATCGGAATAACACAGGAAATCGCGTCTCGCACATCCATTACCGGCAAAAGCGTTGTCACCTCTCTTGCGAAAAAGGCTCTATGATACCAAAAAAAAAGAAAAAAAAAAAAAAAAAAGGTCCATTGACAAAATGAGCGCGGGCAATTTTTCATTCATTCTTGTTTCTAAGTATCGGTTGTGCCGCGTCGCCATGAACGAATCGAGTAAATAGCGTACCGATGAAAGTCATAGTCGCTCCTGGACAGCATCTGTGCCTTTTCCACAGCTGAGAGGCCTGGATCTGCGAATAATTGCACGACATCTGCGTCGACGCCCAGCTCCATAATGCTCTTTTCCTGGGGATCTATATTAGAGAAAGATATACGTCCATGCAAAGTTTAGCCACCTGATGCAATCTAAAAAATAATGTTCCATTCGCGCGTGTTCTGAACCACACCAACAACAGTGAAAAAAAAAAGAAGAGTTTCGGCCTTCATACCTGCACTTATTTCTGCCAAGAGCGTTTCTGTGTCGAGGGAATCAAAGGTATCATCCTGTTCGTTTGCAAGGAGGAGGTACGAGAGATCCTTGTCCTCGTGTTCGAGTTGTGTATCATCCTCGTCCGCGCCAAAGTACAGGCCGAGGTCTACAAGAACAAGGTTTTTCAAAGGACAAAGATATTTAGAGCGTTAGTGCGACGTAGTCAGCAAATTATGAGATTGCATGCTGGTTGAATCATGAGAGAGGCTGATGTAACAAGGCGCTTTTTATTTTTGTCTTTGTCCATGACTCCCTTTTTCCTGCAAAGTGCTATTCTCAGTCTTCCGCCATCGATCCCCCTACCAAATATTGACGTTGAGTGTAGCCACTATTTGTTTATTGCACTTTTCCAGGTTCCAATGCACGATGACGAATAGATGTCTCCGGAACCAAAAATGCCGGTGGGCTGTTGAGCTTCTGCTGGATCGCTGTATGTTTCTGCAATCATAGTTGCTTTGCTGCTGCAGTCCTGTTCCTCGTAGGTCGTTACTGCTGTCTAGAATCCATTTCAGGCCGTCATTCGCCGTGTCATTGTTACTCCTTGTTTCGCTTCCGATTCACCTTCCTACTGCTTTGTGATGGCTGTTGCTCCTTGCTCTCCAGATATATTTTCCTGTGGTTCGCTTTTTTTTTTTTTTTTTTTTCCCGCTCATTTTTGAAAAAGAGACAAACAGGTCTCATACGAGATAGACATCCGAGAGAAATCATAGGATTCCGCCATAGTGATCAAATCTACAGTGAAGTATCAAAGCATTTTGGCTGTCCCGAGCTTCGATATTGTATCCAATTCCTGTCAGCGTCTGTGGATTTGGCGGGAATAGCCGTTATTGCATATCCAGTCCTGCCTTCAGCTTGCAGGTTCCAGGTTTCAGGTTCCAGTTCATTGATCCTTGAGCAAAGTCTCATTAGAGTGAGGGGGTCTTACCAGCCATGAGACAGAAGAATGAAAGAGAGCGATGGAGTGAATGGAGAAAGAGAAAGAGAAAGAGAAAGAGATAGAGAGAAGATTATAAAAAAAGCAAAGTGAGATAGACTACAGCTGGATAAGCGAGATGAGAGATGAGAAGGTAAAAGGGACAGGAAAGAAAAGAAAAAGAAAAGGCACGAAACGAAGGAATGGGCTCTAAACGGGTATTGGTGGAGATGGAGGGGAGATGGCGATGGAGTGGGGTAGGGTGCGTCAGGAGGGAGGAAGGGCGGATTCGTTACAGACGAACTTCGTCGTCGAGTCGGGAGGGGAATGGAAGGATGGAGGGATCGATGAGAGAATGGAAGGGAGGGGGAGGGGGAAAGATGATGAGCAAAAGAAAAAGAAAAAAGAAAAAAGAAAAAAAGAAAAAAGAGAGAGCGAGGAGAAGAGAGAAGGAGGAGGAGACGAAATTACAATGAGGACCCCCAGTGGCGAAACAGAAACACAATAATATCATCATTCGATTTGGTTCCGTGTTTGTGCTTTGCGCTTTGCGCTTTGCACTTTGCACTTTGTGGTCACTCTTCACCCTTCCCTCTCCCTCCCTTGTGGCGAATGAGTACTCTTTTCATAGTAATTTCTTACCAGGAAGGAAGGGTAGGGAGGGAGGATGGTCGCTGTTGCCGCCACTGTCGTCCACCAAGGGACTGTCCTGAACAAAAAAGACGCGCGAAGGAGGAGCTGGCTGGCGCCACTACTCTGTATCCCACATCCTTACTACGAGAGCCCCTTTTTTTATTTATCCCTGGCTTTATTTTATTCACTACGTTCCACCACGTTTAATGCTTCAATACTTCAATGGGCCACATGGGAGGAAAGCAGGCACCACATCATTTATACGCGACAGCCATAACGGAAACCATCCCCATCCCCATCCCTCCCATCCCTCCCATCCCTCCCTCCCTTTTCGTTTTCAGCCACCAAATGCCCTTCCTTCCCTTCCGTTCCTTCTACGTCCACAGGTCCCTACAGTGGGCTCTGAATATGAACGAACTCTGCTGCAGGAAACAGGTTCAGACAAACGCTGCTTAATGCAAACTTTCAACTCTCGGGTCGTGAGTTACCTGCTGCTGCTGCTGCTCCTGTTGATGCTGTGATCATCCATTATTCAATTGCTCTCAATCTACAAGGATAAAACTACATCCCCACGACGCAAGAACATGTGCGTGCACGCGTGCGTACAATATCCATACAGCATACAATCTACATGTACAGTGCACAACAGTATTTTTCATGCAGGATTTAACCAACAGCTACCAACAACAACAAGAGAGGTTCTTCAACATCATAGTCATCTTCATCCAAATGAAGTGATAGATTGTCTGTAGTAAGTTAACTGTCATATTACATGTCTTCAAATGGTCGACCCCTCCCCCACTCCTCCTCAGAGCAGAACCCAATGAGCATCTCACTCGAGTAAATCGACTCTTCTGAAATCGCATGGTGTGATTCGTTTCAATCGGATGAATAGATTCAAAGAATTCTTACTCTGCTCGACCTGCACAGCAATGCTGAACTCGTTTTCGTCTTCAGGGACGAAACGAGACATGACATGACAAAGACAAAGGTAAAGACAAAGGACAAAGACAAAGGCAAAAATAATAATTGGTGGCGCAAAAAGTACCACTGAAATGGAACCTGAAACTCATGCCCTGCCCTGTCCTCTCACGACAAAGATGACTCCTGCTGCGCCTTGACCATCGCACCCCCCAAGAAGCTCCGGCCCTTCAACCTGCTCGTCACCAAATCAATCTGTTCGATATGTGTCCTCAATGTCGACACCCCTCCTGTCCCTAGTCCACCTCCATCTCCACCTCCATCTTCCGGAGCCCTGACCATCTTTGGTCCCTCCTCTCCCGTCATTGCAACCCCCACCGCTGCATCTACGATCCTTTCCCTCAGAACCCCAATCTCCGCCTCGAATTCCGTCAGTTTCCAAAGTGCTGCCTGGATCTGCCCCACCGTCGCCTTCCGTTGCCCATCTAGATCCTGGAGGAACTCGAGGTTCTCCCGGTATAAGGTTCGTTGGAGACGGTTCCCACCTAGACGTGACCATAACATGGCCAGGGTCTCTTCGTGTGCTCGGTTCTGCTGTCGTCGCTCTTGGGTTCCGATTTCGTGGATGGATGATAGGATCTGGTCTAACATATCCAGGCTAAAAAAAAAAAAAAAAGAGAGGGCAACATGAAAATAAAGAGAGTGAAATGGGTGGTCAGAGGTGGCATGTCCATTGGCTATGGGAAGAATAATGTGTGTGTGTGTGGGGGGGGGGGGGGGGGGGGGGGGGGGCAGCTGGTATGCGAGAGAGTACCTTTGTAAGACTTCCTGCGATTGCATGATAAGATCCCGGATATGGTTCCTGGCATCCTCCATCGTCGAAACATACAGCTGCTGAAGCTTCTTCTCACTCGCCGCAATTTCCATGCCTATGAATCGAGTAATAATAAAAAAAAAAAAAGGCAAGGGATCGTTTAAAAACAAAAGAAAGAAGACACCATGCTAGAAATCCAAATAATCCGAAAAGAACACCTTACCAAGCGTGCCCGCAAAGAAATCCAGTACCCTATCCCAAACCCTACCTACTCCCAACCCCAACCCCTCCTCACTCCCCCCACCTAACAACCTCCGCTGCTGTCTCTCCAACTGGTCCAATTCAATCCGCAGGTACACGTTTCGGATCACCAACCCATCCACACATCCATTCGCCCGCGCCTGTAAGAACTGCATCTGTCTCGTCGTCGTCTTGGCCCGCGTATGGAACGCCTGCAATTGTCCCACCAACAACTCCTTCGCCTCCTCCGCCAACGTCGAGTGCTTCACCAACACCTTCAAATCCACCACCGCCAGTTCCGCCCGCTTCAACAACATCGCCATGGGTGGACCGCTCTGTCGCGTATGCACCGATAATCCATACGGATCATCCGCTTCCTCACCTTCACCTTCCTCTTCCTCCCCCCCGTCTCCTTCCCCCTCCTCACCCGCGGTATTGCCGCTGAGATCCCAACCTCCCGATCCACTCTCGCCCTGTGTCCGTGAGCTGCCGCTGCTGCCCTTGGGCTTGCTTTTCCGTCCAAGCAATCTCCCAAGCTTATCCCTCACCCGCTTGCGCTTGTTCTTTGGCAAGAATCCCGGGTTCAGGGCGCTCAACGTATCCGCGATCATCTCATACGACGCCGCCTGCTTATTCACGAGCTCTGCAAAATTCGGGATATGCAGCATACCGAGATCCGAAGACGATGATGATCTCGAACAGTCGATCAGACTCGATACCAACGGGATCTTACACACCACCCGCGCTTGGATTTCGGACCGAAAGATCGAAAGACTCCTGGTCAGCGTTGCGAGGAGTAAGATGATCACGACCAGCGCCAGGAGGAACGAGAATAGTGGCCGGAGGATGATCACTGTGCCGAGAATCAGATCCCAGAGATAGGAGACTATCCCGTAGAGGGACCGACCGAGCTGACGGTTGGCCATCTTGCCATAGTGCGTATCGCTCCAGCTGCTGTTGCTGTTGCTACTGTAGGACGCCTCTGCATGGGATGGTGAGGGCGATGGAGAGAATGATTGTGATTGGGATTGTGAATGAGATTCGGAATGCTGCGAGTATGAAGTCGACGCCGACCGTTGGAGCGCTGTCGAACGCTGCTGCTGGTCCTGCGTATTCTTCTTCCGCCGCCTGGTAGTCGGCTCTTTGCTGTCCTTGAGTTCCTTGATATCCATAGTCTGTTCGTTGCTGTTGTTGCTGTTGTTTGTTTTTCTTTCTGTGCAATGGTTGAAATGCGAATGAGAGCTAGCTGTGCTGTTGGTCCTAGTCTGATAATAATATAGTCGCAAAGATGGAACTGAAGGCAAGAGCGGGGGTCAAGAGCGCCAAGCCCAAAGATTACTTAATACAGGCATCCCCACTCCCTCCTCCACACATTTGCTTTTCGCTTCTTATTTGACATGTTTATGTATGTTGCTGTTCCTCCCGCTTTCCACTTTAAAATGAGATATGTATCTACATGCAATCCTAGGTCTCTGTAGTAATTTTCCTTCCTCCTGGGCAAAACGTGGGGGTTTACACCATCGAGTCAACCAGGGAATCACGCATATCCTCAACAATGGCACTGGGTCCGTTATCCTGGAGTTTGAAGACGCCCTCGATGACCGACAACTCTATTGAGGTCGTGTCGAGACCCGCAAAGGCGCACCAGTCATTGACCAACAATCCAGCACCAATCACATCCGAACCACGGTTCACTGTACCAGCGACCACTATTTTTTTTTGTATCAATGTACATTAGGTAAGTTGCAAGCTCGATAATTCCATTAAAGACAAAAAAAAAAGAAAAGGTAGGAGTAAAAGCAACAGGAAGACTTACAAGGAACTTGAAGCAAGGTTGACAATTCATCCTGGTCCTGAATAGACGTACGGGGGTGGACCTACCAAACCCAAACCAAACAAGAAAAATCAATTAGAATACGTACACAACACAATTCCATAACAACTGCCCCTTCCACTCCGACGATAAAAAAAAAAAAAAAAAAGCTTTCTCAATCTTACCAGACCACCCTGGTTGCTCAATGCACAATAAGATCCGACCAAGACATTATCCGCGATCGTCTGACGGAAGACCTCGACCTTCAACACATCTGCAATGATCTCCTCCGTCTCCCGATCGATATCCGGGTGAACCAAGGCCACATAATCATTACAGGCGATCACGTTGCCCAACGCCGACAGACGCTCCTCCACACGCTGGATCGCAACCTTCTCCGGCAACGAATTCCTCAAATGCTGAAGCTCCTGATCTGTCGTCGTCGACGGCACCAGGAGACCGTGGCGGTTACCGACGCAGAGACGTCCGATAATACGGGTGCCCGCAATGCTCGTGTGCACAATCGGGATCACATCCTTCAACTCGGCCTCAAAGACACTGTTAGCAGTAAGAGAGGTAGGGGAGATCGAGAGCACAGCAAAAAGCGGGCATAGGAAGGAAGGGGAGGAGGAGGAGGAGGAAAATGTTGTGTCAGTCGCATGTTCTTCTGTTGAAGGGAAGGAAATAAAGACGATTAACGTTGCACTTTTCATTTTCTTTTTTACCTGTAAAAGTTCTCGGAACCACCGATGGCGACCAAGCAGTAGCTGTTGGTGAGCATGGCAAACACGCCAATCTCGTTGTTGTTTTCGAATTGAGCACCTATATCATTAAAAAAAAAACACCCCAGCAGCAGTAGGAGAGAGTTTGTCAGCAATCCGCAGTTCTTTTTTTCTGAACCAACAAAAAAAAAAAAGAGGACATGATCCTGATCCTGAATGTTGATATGATCGAACGATTGTATCCTTGACTCCCGACTGAAGCATTCCTCCCAGTCCTTACTGAGCGAATGTTGTCTGTCTGCTGAAGAATAGAGTAATATTGTCCATTGAGACCTATTTGCGGGAGGGGAGTTTTTTTTTTTTTTTCTTTTTTTTGGGAGCTCCTCTCTATCGCCCTGCGCCCCGGTGCTGTCTGCAATATCCTGGGTCTGTTATTATTATTATTTTGTGGTAGTCCTCGTAAAGATCCGATTGGCATCCTTCTTCTCCTGCTTCGAATGTCTGTCCATGCCAAAAAGACTCCCTCGTCCCGAAAAATAATAAAAGCATGAATAATTCTTTTGCACCTACGGACAGCCATGACGATAAAAAGTAATAGAAATGTAGAGGAATGAGGAGAGTGCCTGGGATGCTCTTTCTTTGGCGATGCCTTTAAACAAAAAAAAAAAAAAAAAAAAAAAAAAAGGTTGCCCCGCAGCAAACACTGGTGGCTTATTCACACAACTTTTTTTTGTTGTGGTCCCTCAGCGGGTTCGTCGTCACTTTCATCCGCAGTTCGCGTTGGAGTTCGCGTTTTTCACTCCGCAGGCCCCAGGGTGGCAAAAGGTCATGAGGGAACTTCCCTTCCACACCTCCTCTTCACCACCTCGTTTGCTTCTCCCTCACCTCCTCGCTCGCCTCTCCTTCGCTTCCTCGCTTGCTGGCAAACGTGCGAATATATAGCCTGTTGCGTCACTGGAAACACTGCGCTATCATCCTATTTTCGTCTCTTCACCTGCTCATTCTTCATTATAATACGTTAAGGAATTGGTTCTATTTGATCACAAGCGAAAAGTCAATGTTGCTCATTGCTGATGGAACTAGCATTAGTGGCAGAGGTTACTAGGGGGACACCGAGAAAGAAAGGTGGCGCTATATGCTGGTGTGCCTGACTTCCCGTCATTTGCTTCCCTTCGTTTCATCCAATTGCTGCCGGAGGGGAACTGGTGACTGTGAACGTCCTAGTAGGTCTTCCGTGGAACCTGCTCATTGAGGCCCCTTCGGCAGAGGACGTCAATGGGTATGGGTCTCCAGCGATTCTATGTTCTTCAGTTATACAAAAATTAAATATCAGTTGCAGATAGCTATATAATATTCTAATATTCTTAGCGACCACCGCACCCAGTCCATTAACTCGAACATTCGACAATGCAAGCAAGTCTCCTAGAGGACGATGATATCCAGGATCCCTCATGGGCTGCATTCCTTGCACATGCTCCTGGGACAGAATACTTTATGCAATTGAAGCGACCTCGGGACATTACATATCTGGATTTCCTTCGATATTGCCGAGTGTGCAGGTCACAAAAGGACATCTATAGTGGAGTATGGCTATCCACGATCTTACCATCTCTAAGAAACAGTGGGAATCGTCTTTTGGAACAGGAGTGCGCAAGACTAGATCGGGAGTGGAGGAGAGATGCAGCACAAATTGAGACTTTCTGGTCCAGTCTACATGCCAATGAGATTAAGCAGGCCGATGCGCTTCTGAACGAAGAGCGCATGCTCCACCTGAAGCGAAACGCTGTTGGACAGTTAAATATAACTGTTGAAGACTACACTAGGAGAACAGAGGAAAGTCTTGGTATGTACATTAGTTGACATCTGAAGGGGTAAAGTTGAAGAGTACTGACATACATAACTAAGTTCGTTGTTAATTTTATTGGCCGCCAATGGGCATATGCAAGGACGTGGAGGCAAGAGTGACATCCTGCATGGACATCATTCAGGGTCTGTTTTCTTGGACAGTCCATGACACAAAACGCGATAATCGCGTTTGCGGTTGTGAACACAAAACATATTCTGGCATGGAAAATAGTGTTTGATTGGCTACTTGTCCAGTTTAAGTTTTTTGCAGCCGAAGAGCCAATAACAAATGGAGTCAATTCTCACCAGTGCTGTGGGTTGAGTGTAGAGTGGCTGTATTCTTGCCGAGCAATTCTTTGGTACATCGGCGGTACTTTCAGCTATTCTAGGACATTGGTGGACTTTAAGGGTGGCGGGGCTGATGATGGTGGAGGTGAGATATTTACTCGCTACATGTACCTTTTGCCTCATTTCCGCTCGAAGAAGTCTCTTCATCATACAGTTTTTACAGTGGTCCAGAGGAAGTTCAGTGAGCTCGTACAACGTTCTCAACGTGCAGGAGCGATATTCGCATGGTGGGGCGTAGACAGGCAAGAGAAGCAGCGCATCATGTATTCTTATCTGTGGTCCTTGAGCAATCTAGTATTCATGAACGAGTTCTGCATTGAAAGGAAACTGAACAAGGGAGGCTATTATCTTTATCTCATGACCTTTCCATCGAGAAAAAAGAAAATCTCTCTTCTTTCCCCTCTCAGCTGCCTTGTTGTTCGTTCCCGTTTATCCATCATGGAGGTCAAATTCCACCTGAAAGAAGAACCAAACGTGGTTTATACCTTTGTCGTATCCTCTTCTAACACACCAATCGTACAGATACGGCAGAGCATTGCATCAGCAATCCACGTAACTCCCAGCATTATCATTCTTTCATTTACGGACCGTGAGGTATAAAAACATCGCCCAGAGTTGTTTCCTAAATGTTGCATATTGTGAGTCCCTTATTGTACTCTATAGCCTGGTTCTTATTCTGAATTATTAGATGCTGGACCACGAAATACTCTGCTCGTACGAGCTTACAGATACTGGTTCAATAAAGGTACATGTCACCTCCTACCTGATCTGTTGTAAAGCGAGAGGATATTGTCAACTATATACCCCTCATTCACCTCGAGACCCATTGAACAAGACTCTGGCGCTGAGCTACTCATCCAAATAAATTTACTATCACAGTACAAATTTTACTGGGCTTAGGTTAACAATGTGTGGGCGGGTTTCGGAAACCAATATGGCTCCATAGTGAGATTTGGAAGGGTTCAGTACGCTGCGTTAAGGAGATACGGTATGAGAATTGTGCTTCATGGATGCAGGAGCCCTTTCGGCTGACGGACAAAATCTTTGCGTACGAGGACGAAGCGAGAAGTGGTCATCTCGGCTATATCGTTTGTTACAACAGCTCGTACCTTACACGCAAGAGTATGCACAAGATGTTTCAAGACGTCTCTCCGACAATAAGGCGACGCAGTGTCTTTGACAGGGACACCGAGTCGAATCGCTTTCCTCATTATGAAAGCAAGTGTCAGGTCGAGGAAACAGTTGATCCCGGACCGAATGTCATAAATCCGCGATGCTTTATCCCAGGTGGGCAAGATGCAGAATGGCATTGCAATCGGAAGGATGCTAATATTAACATACCTTCTACAATAGACCGACAATGACCCGTGCTGTACGATGGCTCTTTTCAATTTTGTTGCCAACAAGGGTGGGCTTCCTATGACGAAACGAATCCTTGAAAGTATCTCGACACATGTAGGAGCTCAACGGTGTTCCACTGTTTTCACAAAACGCGTTTTATTCTTTTTGAAAGCGGATCAAATTCAGCCATCTGCTTGTGACACATTATTATGTTTTTGCGCGGAGGATATGATGTCCTGGTTGAAAGTAACCAAGGATCTTCAAATTTCGGACGCCTACCCCACACAGACGAGAATCACGTCGCTCTGATCACACCCTTCAATGGATATGTCTGGGAGATTGATAGTACCGAAGAAGGAGACGGAGCACTTTGCCTGGGCAAGGAAGGAACAGACTGGACAGACGTTGCAAAGAGGAGACTCGAGCGATGGACATATGCAGCATGGAAGACTCAGATTCTTAATGACGTGCATGTCATTACTGCCGAAAACTGTACAGTCTAGATACTTGACGACTCAAAATTTGCAGGAGCATTAGGACGGTTTGCATATAGCGAAGGGTTGTATAGAGTAGTGGATTGCAATGAAGGATTGCTTATAGCGAAGAGTTGCTTTATACTGCAAATCCATATTTACGCGTCCAAATCTAAGTAGATCCATATATATTATTTATATCCATACATCTTTGTTATTTTATTTTTTTTTAATTTCTCCAAGAAAAAAAAAAAAAGCAAAAGCAAAACGCGTGTATGTATTAGAGAGATGCAACAGATATTAGTAAATATATACAGCCGTAGATCGCGAAGGGTGATGTATCGGGTTTCGTCCGAAAGGAAAGAGGGGAGCGCGAGACAAAAAGCGAGAGAAAGGATGAATGCGAGTGAAAGAGGAGGGAGTGTCTATAAGAATAAAAAAAAATCAAAATAAAGCCCTCCTCGAACGTGTATGTGTTGTATGTGTGTATGTGTGTAAGTGTATGTGTGTATATGTATGAGAATGAGAGATAGAGATAGAGAGAAAGGAACGCAGGGACGGATTGGATGGACTCGTCTATCGCCGACCATATTCATCGTATCCCTGATGCTGGTATCCACCTCCGACGTTCGAGGCTGCATAACCACCCCCAACGTTCGACGCCGCATATCCTCCTCCCACATTCGGCGCCCCGTATCCACCGCCACCGCCCACATTCGACGCCGCATACCCGCCTCCTACGTTCGATGCCGCATATCCTCCACCGACCTGCGACTCTGCATAATCACCATGTCCATACCCGTTATCGTATCCATGTCCATATCCTTGAGGATCATATCCACCCTGACCATGATGGTCATATCCGCCCTGGTGCTCATATCCTGCGGCGCCGCCATATCCATCATAACCCGCATTGGCGTCGTGTGCATAGTCGGCACCATAGTACTGCTGCTGCTGCTTTTGCGGTTGCACGGGTTCTTCTGCAGGCAAGGCCGCTTGCGCACTGTAGGGCGATTTTGCAGGCGCTGGCTCTGCAGGCTGGTCCCCAAGGTTGCGCAAGAACACCGTATCGGACTCGTAGCTGCGAGGATAGTCTTGATATTCGTCACCATTGATCTTGGATTGGAATTCTCTTGAAGGCTATTTTTCGAGCGAGCAAGAACGAGGGGGGGTTTTTTGAAAGGGAAAACAACTTGGTTAGAGAATGCGCTCCTTTTCTTTTCTTTCTTTTAAATGGCCTTCTCGCAACGTAAAAAAAAAAAAAAAAAAAAAAAATACATACCGAAAGCTTCCACTTTCTGAAGACCCAGATACCAATGGCGGCTGCGACAATAACCGATCCCACGACAATACCGGCCGTTTGAAGGTTACCCGTCGATCCGCCTCCACTGGTCTCCTTGCTGTTGCTTTGAGTCGGTATGGCCGCACTTGTACTGGTGCCCGTCGTCATTGAAGTACCAATATGCGTAGGCACTACTACTCCTCCTCCTCCACCAGCAACAGCAGTAGTTGTCTTGGACTTGGTCGGCTCTGTTGACGGAGTGGTCGTGGGTTGTTGTGTGATGGGAGCGATCGTGGTCGTGGGTACGTCTGTAGTGATGGGATCAACCGTGGTTGTGACCGGCAGAGGCGTTACCGGCGCAGGCGTTGTCGGTGCGACCGTACTCGTTACTGGCGGTGTTGTTGTTGTTGTACCAGCTGAGGGCGAAGGTGCAGGAGCATTGGGGACCTGTCCTCCATCTGGGTCCAAAGCCATTGGCATGATATCGCCGGACATCTGAGGTTGAGGCAGGGTGTTGACGGTCGACACTGCCAGTGCCAGCACTAGCATGACCAGAGTCGTCTTTTTGATATGCATTTTTATATTTTCCTATCCAGAGTGTGGTTTTGTAGTCGGTTTATCTCCTGAGATGTCCTAAGCGAGAATAATGGTGGCTTTTTTTTTTCGTTAGGTCTTGCGTAGTCGTTGATAGCAATTGGAAGGAGGAATGGGGGAGGGGTAAAAAGGAGCAAGGAGCCAAGAAAAGAAAAAAAAAGGAAGAAAGAAAAAGCGAAAAAGTAGAGAGAGAGAGAGAGAGAGGCAATGCTTTGTATGCAAAGACACTTAATGGCCGATGGAGAGAGAGTGGCGGAACGAGCGTAGTAACACGAGGACTGGGCTTGCCCCAGCCTGAGACAGGAACAAGAAACATCAAAGCAGGGACAAAGCAGGCACAAAGCAGGAACAAGAAACATTATACAAGAACCAGAAACAAGGAGAAAAAAAAGCACCATAAAACAATACAAAAAAATAAAGTGGAATCAGGAACACAAAGACAACGGCAAAGGCCAAAACTAGAACCACAATCCCGGATATCATCACCACTCATCCTACTTTTGTAAATAAAATAAAATAGCATTGTGTGCTGAATCGAGCAAAGACAACGAATTGACGCCCAGTCGTCAAAAAAAAAAAAAAGAGCTACGGGCAAACAAGGGCAGGGCAGGGCAGGATCCACCCCAATGGCCAAAAACAAAACCAAGATTAATACGAACTGTAAATCAGCATTTTATGAGCTCTCGGAATAGATAGTTTGCGGTGCACCGGTGACACAGCAACGCAGTAGGGTCCATGTTGTGTTATGTTTTGTTATGTTATGTCATGCTGTGTTGTGTTGTGCTGTGTCTACCCGCCAAGTTAGTTAAGGGAGAGATTAACAGTAGAAATGGGAGTGAATGAAAAAAAGTGTGGGATGGAATGGCATGAGATCTGGCTGGTGATGGGGCACTGCGAGCGAACAGGAGGACCACCAGTGCGGGAGAGAGGGGAGAGGGAGTGCCTGGAGCATCACACGTACACAATCAATAATTGCGTACGGAAAATTAAGATGAAACGGGGGACTCGTTCGCCGCCTCTTATCACCACCGAGCAGCAAACACCACCCCCTGGCCAGCTGTCTGATTGGTCTAATGGGTGTGATCAAAAGGTTGATTCGATCGAGTGTTCATTCGTTGACATGTACCTGTGTTCGCTGGATCAGGGTACAGTGAGGGAAGTGTGGGGACGGACCAATGGCAGAAGGGGAGACGGGGGAAGGATGTGGTTGAGAGAGCGAGAGAGGGTGAGTGAAAAAGAAGGAAGGGATAGGATGAGATGTCCAGGTGGACTGCTTGGAAGGGAAAGAGAGATAGAGAGAGAGAGAGAAAGAGAGAGAGAGAAAAGAAAGAGAGAAAAAGAGAAGGAAAGAGAGAAAGAAGGAAAGAGCGGGCGAGAGAGAGAATGAGAACTAGATCTGCTTTTCCATTCGTGTCGCATCGTATATCATACATCACATCATATACCATAGCACATGTATCAAATGAATGAATATTGGACCCATTAGACGGGGTTTCCCCCTTCTGCCCATCTTTGGTTCAAGGAGGAGGGTCCTCCCCCGCCTAATTTTGTCGACGAATCACACCGCGTACTTTCTTCCTTCCTTCTTTTATTTCAACTGTGCATATTATTGAACCAAAAGGTGCGACCGCATCTAGTCTACAGCTCATCCGACAGCAGCAGGGCCTACTACATCCATTTCTATCTATCTATCAATCGATCGAGTCAGTGTGTTCCCTATTCTGTAGTTAGCCGGCTCAATAGAGTTCCCCTGACCTGCATTTGCATCTCTCTTCTAGCCCAGACCCCTCCCTCTTTCAATCAATGGCTCATCGTATCCCGATCCTCCCCCCCCCCCCCAATGCGCAATGTCCAATGCTCAAGGATTTATAAAAAACAGAAAAAGATCTGCCTGTCCATTCTACCATACATAGGCTAACATGGAATGCACCCTTATTCATAGCGAAGAGCATTAACGTCGTTCCTAATGCAGCAGCACCAGGACCAGCACAGAGCTTATTGGTCTTTTCCTCTTTTTATTTTTAAAAAGCGTAGCAATCTGATGCGATGCACGCGCATTAGAGCTGCTCCCTCGCCCCGTCCATCCCCGGCCTTTGTGTAGGTGGACCAAATCAAGTGGGGATGCTGAAAAGACCAACAGCAAGAGCAACAGCAATAGCAACAATAAGAACAGCAATAATAAGAACAGCAGCAGCATTACAGCATTACAGCATTGCGCCTTTATCGGATGAACAAAGGTAGTTTACGCCTAATTAAAAAAACCCTTCCTCCCCTCCCCCCGCGGACCACGTTTTTTCTATCCGCCCAACTAAAGTGTAACCGTTTAAAAAAAATAAAACTGCGGCGCTTTATTGCTTCTCAACTGAAACAACAGAAAAAAGATAAGAGAAAAAAAAAAGATGAACCCCAAAAGTCCAAAACATCTCAACAATAAAATTTTGCCACCATCTTTATTTTCATTTTTTTTTTGGTGGAACCCATCATCAATAAAGACAAATTAGGGGCGGGCGTTCAGCAAATTATTATTGCATTTGGGGGCGATGTAGTTTCGCGTTTCCGTGGGTCTTTCTTCTTTTTTTCCTCTGCGGCCAAATTAAACGGCGTCTCACGAACCCTTCTCCCTCCTCTCCCCCTCACGG
This sequence comes from Gamsiella multidivaricata, assembly GCF_025024155.1. NCBI lineage: Eukaryota > Fungi > Mortierellomycota > Mortierellomycetes > Mortierellales > Mortierellaceae > Gamsiella > Gamsiella multidivaricata. Next base: position 86,649 of record NW_026251770.1, read on the forward strand.
GAATTTAATATTCAAACGGCGATGAAAGTTGTGAGCTGTGGCAATAAAGAAAACTATTATTGTTATTATTATTAGTATTATTATTATTATTATCATCGCCGTGGACGAGCATCCATCCGTTTTGGGACAGATACACAGGCGAACAAGGGCCAGTTGGACAGTCTGGACAGCAGCGCTGTCCTCCCAACAAGAGGCAATGAAGCATCACAAGCTGTAGCAGGCACCGTAGCACGCACGAATATTTGTAACATGAAGTGTGAAAATACAATGGTCGAGAACAAAGACAGTATCTACAATCCCTTACCGGGACCCCCTCTCCTGCCCCTACACACCCACATATCCACACACCCGCTACCACCACTTAAAGTACGGCAAGTTCTTCGTCACAGGCTCAATCCTCTCCACCAGGATCACCCTCCGCTCCCGCAGCTCCCTCTCCCGCTGCCGCTGCTTCCTCAGCTTCCGATCCCTCCGTGCGGCCTGACCGATCCCCCCCACCAACAAATGTCCATCGAAACTCAGCCCCCGCTTCAGTCGATCCGCCCATCTCGGCCGCCCGCTCAGCCCGTGTTCGTCGTCACCGTCATCGGACTTCTTATTAACATCGTTGCTGTCGTTGCTGTCGCCTCCAGGACTCGATATCGCGCCATACCCACGTGCGAAGACTCCACGTCCACGTCCACGCTCCTGTTCCTGCTCCCGCTCCCGCCCCTCCTCCTCTGCCCTTGCTGTTTCTGCTCCTGCTGTGCGGTGGGCCACACGATCATCCTCCGGTGACTTGAACGGGTCCCTGCCCTTGGACGACGTATTCAACAACCCGCTCTCCAAATCTCCAGAATCAGCCCTACTCCTATCCACCGACGGCGACAAGGCCGTGCTCTCGAAGCGGATCGTACCCGTCCGATGATCCTGCTCAGTCCTACTCCGTTGATGACTCTTCTTATTCCCTAACCTCGGTGATCCCGCTCCTGACCGCGGATCTTCTCCTCCTCCTCCTTCCTCCTCCCCTTCCTCCCTCTCCTGCGTACGAACACCACTCTGTACAGCATCACTACTACTGCGTTGTCGCCGCCGTGACCGGGACCGCCCTTCCTCACTTTGCTGACTCGCCCGTCGACGATGACTCCGAGCCGCTTCCGGATTCGTCAGCGTCATGTCGATCGAGACCATATCCCCGACCGATACGGGAGCCAACGTCTGAGACCCTGACCCTACAGCCTGACGGAACCCAGAGTTACCGACCTCCAACTCCTCGTCGAAATCATCGTATTCCTCATCATACGAGAACGCGTCCTCGTCATCATCATCATCATCGTCGTCGTCGTACTCCCCATCGCTGACCACCTGCCGGAAGCTGTCATGCCTCGGCTGCGACATCGCGTCCTCCTCCATATCAATCACCAGGTGTTGCAACGACCCCTGTTTGGCCTGCAAATGGTCGTACTTCAGGAACGGCGTCCCCTCCCCGATCGCCGTCGAGGACGTCGAGAGCGTCTTGGCCGTCGACAATCGATCGCCAACACTCATGATGCTGCCGTAATGTGTGTAGCTGGCCTTGGACGCGTCCATCGTCATCGCCTTGGGTTGTGCATTCGTATACGTCACTCCACCAGGTCCCTCCGTGCTAAGCTGTCCTGACAACCGATTCAGCATCGAGGGCGACACCCCTGGCTCCAACGTCACTTCCTCATCCCATACGACCAGCGCGACACGTCTACATAGATCCATGGGTCCATGCTCCAGATTCTTCAGCGTCTCGACAATATTCCAGCCCTGTCCCTTCATGACCGCCATCTGCTTGTCAAACATCCCCTGGTCAAAATCACTGTCGATGCTGAATAGCCTCCTCAGGTCCGCGATCGTCTCACGCCACCAAACAGGCGAGGACAGCAGAGGCAAGAAGTGATCGCGCGTGGCCTTAGTAAAGGGCTGGGAAATGAGATGACGGGGCAAGAAGAGCCAGCCATAGGGATACGACCGCCACGAATCTGGGTGTTTGAACGGAAAAGCAAGACCGTTGTCGATGGCCGCCACATGGACGTGGTTGGACCCATAATACGACTCTATCGACGCAGCAGGGTCCAATGGTTTGGATGGCCCTGCAGCGCTGTCTCCCTCGGGCGATCCTGATCTAGAACTGCTCCCCCCTGTGTCCTCGTCCTGCACTAGGTCGACTCCGGAGGTCGGCGCCTGGGATAGGTTCGACCGTGGTGGTGTCCCGGGAGGGGTGGCCAGCATGCCATTACGACCTCCGCTCTCGCGCAGAGATGAGCTCAGGGACCGGAGCGATCCACGATCGGAGCTCAAGCCCAACAAGTCGCCTATCCTCGAGTTCCGTCTGGTATCTGCCTGTTGCTGCATATTGCCCTTTTGAACCGCACTCAGGGGACTCGCCACAATAGAGATGCCCTCCTTTTCGCAGTACCGGATCATCCAATTGTCTAATCCACGATCTATACAGTCAACCAAAATGGGCCGGATAGAACTCGTTAATAGTTGGTTGAAAACGCTGCACTCACTCTCCTTGTCTCTCTTCGTCTCTTGTACTCGGCGGACGGGCGCCGCTTCCTTTTTTTTTTTTTTTTTTTTTTTTTTTTTTTCCCTTCTGATGAGTCCTTTACATACCTGTGTTGCGGATAAGATAATCCAGAATGATCATCTTTTCAAACTGCTCCCGGAATTGCTGCTGTAATGGTGGCGTCCAGTTAAACCCCGGTTTGTCGAGCCCATAGCCCTGTCCACCAACCAATCCACCGTACGCTGACCCTGTAATGCTTCCATAAGTACTCGCCCCATCCGTGTCCTGCAAGTTCTGTGCGCTGTCAGGCGATGACCGCCTCCATGCGGACGAGTATTTCCCCTTGGCACCACTGGCATCCCCCACAGAGGCGACGGCGGCGGCCGATTCCACGGGCCAAGGATGGTCCCTCATAAACAGATTCGCATCCTTGAAGCCATTCAGGAACAACTGGAAACTTCCGACCTTATCCGGCAATGGCTTCGCGCCCTTCTGGAGCTTGGCCGCCCGTCTGTCCAGGTAATCGTAGTGGAAAGCAGAGGACGACAGCCAGACGACCTCTGTACTCGGCACGATGTTGAGTTTCAGTCGACGGTCCACAAGTGATGTTGCTGCCTCAGAGATATATCCAAGATTCGGGATCAAGCTGCCAAAAAAAAAAAAAAAAAAAAAAAAAAAGCTCTCGTTAGAGATCTAGCAAGACAAGGAGAGAGACCCTCCTCCGTTCTCCTCCTCCTCTGTGACACTTTACCAGCTACGTCCGAAACAGCATGGGAACAAGTTCCGGTGGATCCATTTAGCCCATTTAGGATTCAGCTGTCCATAGGGCTCCTCGTTCTTGGGTTTGAACACCCCGACAATCTTGCCATCCGTGTTCCTGCAAAAGTACGACCCAGACGATCCCTGCGCAATCCGGAGTGGTTGGATCCCGGAATGGATCGCCTCCTTTACAGAATTCACGATCGACACAAAACGTTCGCTCGTCATGGCTTCCGCATGGTCCGGCGTAAGTGCTGGAGCAGACTTCACCGGCTGAAAAAATAATTAGCAATGATAATGATAATGATAATGATAATAATAATCCCAGAATCGCATAGTGAAAAAAAAAAAAAAAAAAAAAAACGTCCCGCAAGGAAAGAAGAAAGAAAGAAAGAAAACAACGCGTTAATATTTTTCCTGTGCGGTTTCATTGTCCATTGTTATGGAAAATATAACAAAACAAAAAAAAAAACCACAGCCCAATGCGTCCGATGGGGGCTGAAGAAGCATGGGTCCTCCCCTCCATTGTGATCCGTGTAGAAAAAAGTAAAAAAATTGTTGTTGTTGTTGATCCGCGGTATTGGACGGGAGCACATATCAACAGAGATCCAACTCCCCCTATTCAGGCACTCTTTTTCCCATGGTTATCTTGTAATCCTTGGAAAAAAAAAAAAAAAAAAAAAAACCAGCAGCTCTTTTACCTGTCTACCGTCCACGGATTCCAGCACGGGCGTAAACACCGAGGACTGAATCACTCGCTGATCGTACTCTCGCCCCAGTCCCGAGCTCGGTACACGCCGTTGCCGTCGGCCCGACGGCCTGTTCCATCTGGAGGAATGTGTGTTGGCCTTGCCTCCCAACCCGATCCCCAGACCCAGACCGTCGCCCGCCCCAAGCAGCGTTCTCCTCTCTATACCCGCTCCTGTGACATGGCCCGCTGGATTACTGCCGGGGCTACCAGGTAACGTAAGCGGATGGATCCCGCCGTCCTGTGGATAGAGACCGCCGTTCGCAATCGCATCCACGGCCGCACCACTCCTGGCCTGCTCCCGTAAGAGCTCCTCTGGTAAATTATGTGGGTCCGGTCGGATCTCCCGCAGGACCTCTCGTTTCTGCGACTCTTCGATCCCCCGTGGACCCGAGTGGGTCGTGTGCGGATGCTGCTTAGGACGAAGATGGGCCAGACCTGGGCCTCCTCCCCCTGGTGCTCTACTATTGTCGTCTGGGTTCGATCCTGTCAATCGGGCATAGGCTGAGCCAGAGCTGTAGCTGCTGTGGCCGTTGCTGTTGGAGGAGGAGGACATTGAGGGTTTGTCTTTGGTGCCGAGGAGACTCTTGTGCTTGGTGCCAAAGCCAGTGAACTGAAACGTGGACGAATTCGAGTGTTCTGTTCCCGCCACTGGCGCAGACACGGTCATGTAGGGCGTGGGTCGCACCTGTGAGGTTTGGATGGTGGTGACAGTCGACTGCTGGATTGTTGGCGCAGTCGCGGTCGCGGTCGCAGTCGTGGTAGACAGAGTGGGCTGCTGCTGCTGGTGCTGCTGGTGCTGGTGCTTAGAGACAGCCACAGCAGAAGACTGCCGGGTATCATTGTTGCTGCTTTGCCTGTCCAGTGTGACGGTGCCCTGGCGCTGAGGTGTTCCTTCGTGTTCAGCTTGCGCATGGTTTGTGTTGTGTGTCTGAGCAGGAGTCCTGGTGTCGTCGGCTCCTTCCTGTGACTCCTGTTCCTCATATGGAGTATCCTGTTCGTCCTGGCCTAGGGGCAGATAGCCATTCTTGTTGGGCATCGAGTCGAACCTGCCTTGCTAGCTGATCAGCGTTTCCTTCCTGGGAGTCGGTGGAGGACAAAGTTACGGACAGGGTTCTTGTTTGTTTGGGGACAAGGAAAGAAAAGACTTTGTCTGGGCAAAGTCAAGAGAAGTACAAGGAACACAAAGAAGCACGGCAGGGAAGTGTATAAGACGAAGAAGGAGGAGCGAGTGAACAAGAAGAGGAATGAATGAATGAATGAATGAACAAAAGGAGCGGATGGGGAAAAGAAACGAATCGAGAAGAAAGGGGGAGGAGGGGGGAAGAAAGAGAGATAAAGAGTGGACACGCACACAAAAGGAAGGCGGCCTCGTTCGCTTTGGAACGCCCTTCTGTCCGGTGTGCGGCAGAATGATGGGCTGGTTACCATGCTCAGCGTGATCCCACTCGCGGGATGTGATTCGGCCACGCTCCCTTCCTCTCCTTCATCTTCACCATCTTTTTCCTTTTCTTTCCTTCTTTCTTTCTTTCTTTACTTTCTTCAAGGCAGTCAACTCTATCGCAAACTGCGCTCGCTCGCCGCGGTCCATTCCCGCATGACCTCGTCCGGCAGCATGCTCACTTTTATTATACTATTATTTTCTATCACACTGAAGAAAAACTTGTTGGGGGTAATCCAAAAGTAGGGGCAAGTGGCACCGGCAGGAGGAGCGTCAGCAGGAGGAGCATCAGGAGGCAGGAGCATGCATTTTCCATGTATCGTAAAGTAGAGAGGGGAGAAATTTATGCCAAGCAACACACATGGATGGAGCAAGAAAAAGAAACTACGCCTCCATGGACGAAAATTGCGCCCTCGCCCACCACTATGCATGTCCTATGTAGGGATGTGCAGTATGTCCAGAACAAGGAAGCATGTCTTTGACCAAGGCATAGCAATTGAAGACTCCTTTTGGTTTCATAATCGACGACCGGTTGTTTGCTCGTGTCCTCTCTCTCTCTTGCACCAACAAGGAAAAGACCAAAGACCTAGCGTTGTTTCTCTCCACAATGAAACAATAAGAAGACCCTCGCGTATATCCCACCAGTCCACAGGGGTGCACGTACGTAGTGCCACTTTGAGCTGTGCAGTCAAGTCCAAAGGACAGGGGTCGATTGGATCGATTCCAGGGTCCTGATCACGTCACGTGCGAGCCTCCAGGAGGGGAAAGGAGGGGGGGGGGGTGGAACTTGACCTCATGCAAAAAAAAAGGGGACTCCATCCTTGAGTTTGTCTCATCATCTTTTCATCCATCTCCCACTCTCTTTTTCCTCCCTTCCCACTCTTCTTCACCTCCACCCTACTCCACTCGCAAAACACAAACACAGACCCAAAAGGAAACAAGACAAGCAAAATAGCAAAAATGGTTCGTGTGGAAATATCTCGATGGATCTTGCTTTATCGTCTCACTGTGAAAATGCGAAGGCTCAGGCACACCAACGAAACGAAACTGACGCTTCTCATCCTACTTCTCTCTCTCTCTCCACCTCTCTTAGGCTGCCGTCAACAACGATCAGATCAAGGGTACGACCCCCCTCAAACACCTTCTCAGCTGCTTTTCTTCTTTCTCTCTCTTTCTTTCTTTCTTTCTTTTTCTCTTTCTCTTTCTCTTTCTTTCAAGCAAATGGACGCTATAGTGTTTGGACAAAAAAGAACACTTCAGGAGGAAAAAATGGACGATGGTTCATCACCGAAACGAATCACACAGCAGGATGATGAGACCACCCTTTCGGGATGCAAGTAATCCCTTTCGGATGAGGGACCGAATCCATAACGCGTACGCGTACCTGAACATTCAACTCGACTCTCACTCCTCGCACGCATACGCATACGCAATACGAAGGAGATCCTTTTCGTTGCTATTACTGGATGTTTGCACTAATCTCCTCTTTTTTTTTCATCTTCAGGACTGAAGGACGCGTTCAACTTGTTTGACCGCAAGGGTACGGGCAATGTCCCTACAAGTTCTCTCGGCGACCTGTTGCGCTCCGTTGGTCAGAACCCCACCCAAGCCGAGATCCAGGAACTCGTCGCTCAAGCCGATCCTTCGGGTAATGTTTTTTATTTTTTTCAACTTGATTTCGTGACCCCAATTGTCCCATCTCTCTCTCTCTCTCTCTTCTTTTTTGCAAAGGATAGGCAGGGTGTGGTAGTTTTTTTTTTTTTTTGGTTACTCAACTGAGAAATGGAATTTACTTTGTTTAGGTGTTACGACCATGACGTTCGATACGTTCACAAAGATCGCTTTGCGCCCGGACGGATTCAAGCCTGCGGGCACTCCCGAGGAACTCATCGATGGATTCAAGGCCTTTGATCCCGAAAACACCGGATCCATCTCTGTCACAGAACTCCGTCATGGTAAGTTTTTTTTTTTTTCCCTCTCTCTCTTTCTCCCTCTCTCTTTCTCTCTTTCTCTCTTTCTTTATGTCCATGTCCATGTCTCCATGTTCGATCTTTATGAAGAAATGAAAAGGAACCGGATATTTTTCTCATTTTTTTCTTTTCCTTTTTCTTTTTTCCTTTTTCCTTGTTAGTGCTGGCGACTATGGGAGAGGCATTGACCCCGGAAGAGATCGACGCATTCCTGCAGAGCGCCGCCATTGACAAGGACGGAAACGTCAATTACGAGACCTTTGTCCGAGATCTCTTGGCATAGATATAGATCCTTTCTCTAACCCTCGAATTTCCTTCTACGCAAAAAAATAAAATAAAATAAATAACAATAAATAGAAACCATTTACTACGAAACAAACAAACAAGCAAAAGTATCATCATATATTCATGAACAATGAACCGCCCTTCTTTTTTTTTTCTTTTTGTATTTTTTTATTTGTTCTTTTTCGGATACAATGTTGTTGTTTTTTGTAATTTTTTTTTTTTAATTCGGAAGGGGCGAAAGTAGAGTAAACGGACGAGAGAGAGCGGAATAAGGCAAATGTATATGTACAGTGTGCGTATGGGCGTGTGTGCATGTGTGTGTGTGTGTGGGATTGATGAACGAGTAAAACGCAAAACAAAAAGCGAGCAGCAAAAAAAAAAAAAAAAAAAAAAAAAAAAGAATAACAAGGCACATATAAAAGAAAGTGGAAAAGATGCACGAAACAGAAACAGAACAGGAACCAGCAAAAAAGCGAAAATCAAATCAAATCAAATCAAATGATGTGTTCATGGTAATATGGTGGGTACTGCTGTGCATGCTGTGGTGCCTGATGGTGATGATATGACGCATTATAGCGAGGGTCATGCGGGTAGTAGTGTGGCTCCACACCGTGCTTCTGCCCCATCTCCATACCCATACCCATCGTCATGGATGGGGCGTGAGGAGGTACTGCTTGAGGATGCTGTGCATGCTGGGGGTGATGCTGCTGCTGATGATGATGATGCGGTGGCTGTGGCTGTGGCTGCTGCTGATGGTGATGATGATGATGCCGGAACTGTGGTGGCGCCGACATCCTGCCATCCTCCTCCATCTCTGCAACACTCTCATCATCAGGGGCCAAGGAAGGGGGGGTGGAAGACAAGGACGAGGCCGTCGAGGTCGTCGATGTGACCGAGTGCCTCGTTGCCATGTTGGAAACTCTGTTGCTGCCATGGTAGGCCTGGGGTGGGCTCATCATCGAGCCGGACTCGGGCCCGCTGATGGCCATTGCACGCTCGCTCATCGGAGGTGGAGATCCCGAGAGGGACTTTGTCGACGTTGGTGGTGAGGCTGAGGCCGTGGAAGTGCCGGTCGCCAGCTGGCCACGCTGCTTGATGAACATGCTGACGATCGCGTCCTTGTCGCCATCACGGGATTCGTCCATGCCCAGAAGGATCGATGCAGCCTCCATCAGCTGCACCTGCTGGTGCTTGGACAGCAAGAATTTGGTCGCGGGCTATGCATGATTCATTGCAAAAGAAAAGAGTAAGCGGTGGTTAGCGGAAATGGGGCTAGGAGAGATTCCAGCTAGAGCTGTTTGCTTTGTTTGTTTGTTTGCTCGCTTGATTCGGATGTTTTGCATTACCTTCCAATAGATAGAATGCTCCCAGCGATGCTTCAACAACGATGTTGCATGCTTGTACATCTTGCCACAGTCGGGGCATTTGCTCAAAAACGCATTGTCCTCATCCACTATGGATGCTGACTGTGCACTGGCGCGACGAGGAGCCAGCGTTGCATCCTGGACGACTTCGCCATCGTTCTCCTCTTCCTCCTCTGCCATGGGGGGACGCTGCATAGGATGGTGCTGCGATGTTGGAGCGGGGAAGCGGACAGGATCGACTCTTTCTGGGTAGGGCATCTCCTGAGGATACCGTGGAGCTACAACAGGAACAGAGGGAGACGCGTGCCTTGGAGGAGGAGGGGACAGGATCGCGTGCTGAGGAGCAAACTGGGGTTGCGAGCGCGAGTGCGTACGCGAATGTGAACGCGAGGGCGGGCGCGACAACGAGGCCGGTTGGCTGGGATGATATGGATGAGGGTGGTGTGGAGGACGTTGGTGGAGATGCTGGTCTGAGGGTGGACCGAAGGTTGAGGGGTGTTGAGGAGGCGGGACAGACCATGTGGAGGGATCGTTGGTGTGGTGTGATGACTGTGGATAGGGAGACATGGACATGGGCATGGGCATGGGCATGGACTGGGAGTGAGAGCGGGCATGGTGCCTTGACTCTACAGGGATTGGCTCAGGCGGTGGTGCAATGATGGAGGGAGGAGGAGGAGGAATATGGAAGGAGCCGTGTCCCTGGAAGGCTGGCGCCGGGGGAGGGGCCATCTCGTGATGTGGCCCGGGGAAGGAGCCATGTGGAGGAGGGGGTCCATAGACAGCCGAGTTTGACCTGGAGTGTGATCGCCTGTGGGAAGGGCCCCTTGGCTGGGGCGGCATTGGGGAGCCGTATGGGAGTTGCTGCATATGATGGGGGTGGTCCATCTCCAGGAGGATGGCCGGTGGAGGCGGTGGGTAGGGATTCTGCTGCGGGTGGTGCGGGTATGGCTGGTGGTGATGCATGGGTGCGGGCCAAGGATGTGGACGGAGTGTGCAGTCGACTGCTGTAGACGGGGGAAAAGAGATATGGCGCGTGGGCAGCTGCGAGGGAGGGAAAAGTCTTAATTAAACAAATTCTATTTTGAGAGCAATTGAGAGTGAAGAGTCGTTAGGAACAAAGTGTGTACAACAGGCCGCAGACAACGGCGGACGGAGTAAATGAACAAGAGGGGGGGGAAGAGAGATTAGCGAGAGAGCAAAAGAGAGGAGAGCAGAGTGGAGGGAAAAGGGCATGGTCGATGACCATATGCCCACAGACAATATTAATAATAAAAACAACAATGACCATTTCGATACTGTCCATCCACGTAGACGATCTCACAGAAGGAAATGAAAGACATCAAAAGGACGCTAACAAAACAAAGACAGCACACCAATCAACCGCCCGGTCAATTGGCACAGAGGATACACTTCCATCTGGAAACAAATGGTTGAAGGGGATCGACAGTCAAGAGGAATGGTAGTGGAATAACGGCAACACATGACATGGCAAGACAAGACTGGACAGTGTCGTCTCTATTTTCTGTCTGCCATGTCAAGGCCTGTGTGCAAGTAGGTGCAAGTGGGGTGTGAAATGTGAGGTGCGGTACAAGGGTGTGGTCCGGAATAAGGACATGCACATGCACAAGCACAAGCACAGGCACAGGCAGACACAGGCAGGCACAGGCACAGGCGTGGGTGCAGCAGGATGGTGGGTTGGAGGGGAGGAGAGAGAACACGCAGGGACATGATTATCGGGTTTCCTTGGTGAGAGGAGGAGACATACAGGAAAGTCTACTGGTGCACTGCTGCAATGGTGGGTAGGGTGGATGGACGAATGGGCGGTGGACAGAAGAAGAGAAATGATAATGTAAAAAAGGGGAAGAGGGAAAGAGGAAAGAAGTGTGAGAAGAGAGAGAGGGAAGGAAGGAAGGGAGGGAAAGGAGGGAGGGGAGGGAAGGGGAGGGGATGGACATGGCCATGGACATTGACTTTACAGAGATAAACATAAACACTCACACACAAACAAACAAACAAACAGACGGACAGACGGACAGGCAAACAAAAAAACGGTTACGAATTGTTGCACCCAAAGAATGAAAAAAAAAAAAAAAAAAAAAGATTGCGATCAGACAGAAGAAAAATGATAATTGAGTTGGAACATATTGTATTTATCAATTCAACCCAATATAACAGCGCAGTAAAGTAAAATGAGAAATGACATACACGCACACACACACACACACACACACGCAGCTGTAGACTAGGGACTCATCCATCCAAGTCATGTTTCTTCTTTTTTTCTTTTTTCTTTTTTTTTATCACTAATAACCACCATCCATTCACATTGCCCTTTAATCAAATAATCAAAAAAGAAAGAGGGAAGGAGGGAAGAACTGGGACACAGCAAGGAGCGGACAAACATCTGCCGTATATACACATCAGCACCACACAATACAAATGCACAAATGCACAGATACATCACATCGGACCCATCAGCTGGGATGACAAAGGCTAATTGACCGCCAAGGCAAACAACCTTTCTCTGCCCCCACTCCTACTCCCCACTCCCCAAAAAAATATAAACAAAAACCGCATAGACGGAGCACTGGGCACAGTGAAGAAAAGCGTACTCACAATGCGAACGGTGGTGGCAGGTATGCAAAGGGAAACCTAGGTCTGAAATGGGCCTCCTGTTGGTTGCGTTTGTACGTCTGTGTATGTTTGCGAGAAAGAGAGAGAGTGTGAGAGAGAGAGAGAGAGAGAGAGAGAGAGAGAAAATCAGCGGAAGGAAGTAAGGAAGGAATGAAGAACCAGAAGGAAAAAAAAATAAAAATCCAGAGGATGGGCAGGAGGGAAAAGAAGAAAAGAAGGGGCCGGCATATTGAATAGACAAATAAACAAACAAAAAAACAGCGCACGACTCGTATAGTCATTCGGGGGCAACAAAAAAAAAAAAAAAAAAAAAAAAACCAATAAAAACTATAATATCATTATCATAAAGAGATACGCAGCAGAAAAGGGCTGTTTCCCTCCTCCGCTGCTACAAACAACCCATGGTGTAATTCTGTACTCCAAAAAAATAGAAATAGTATGCCCTAGGAAGACTGGGTGAGGTTCAGAACGAGAAGAGCACTCTCAAGACAAAACCCTCCGTACGCTTAGTTATTTCGCTCCTTTTTGTCTCGCAATGGCTAATGAGGTTGCTCCCCTCATTGCAATGATCGGTGAATGAGAATGGGAAAAGGAACACACTGTGGGTGGTATGGTTGGAACAAGGGCGAGTTGCAACGTTACCCGTTGTTGCTTGTACACAGCACCGGTGCTGAGCTGAAGAGAGGAATGAAGAACGAGGCAGAGTGTGGGTGCCGGTTGACTGCTGTGGAGAGGGCAGGGTGAGAGGTGCAGAGTCGGGGTGGGTGATAGCGAGCGGGCTGTGAAGTAAAATGAGTCAGGGTGCGGTTGTTTGGAGAAAGAGAGAGAGACAGAGACAAATGAAGCAAAAAGGACAAAAAGGAAAGAAGGAAAAGACAGGGAAGGAAAGAGGAGGAGGATGAAGACGACGACGACGACGAGAGGGAAGAGGGGCGGCTGTCGGAAGGGGAAAAGGGAAAAAAAAAGAAAATCAAAGTTGAATGTGAAGAATTAAAGTTGCTGTTTAAAATACTCTTTAATGCGAAAGAACCGCAGTGCGCTCCACCAAACAAACAAACAAACAAACACGCAGACAAACAGAAGAGAACAAGAAAAAAAATCATGCGGGTCTCCCGCTTAGAAAGAATGGACTTTTTTTCCTTTTCCCTTGAACAGACGGACAACCTTGTCCGTCTTCTGTCTGCCCCCGTTCTATGGGTATGTGCCGCCCCATGTCCAGCAATGGGAAAGCAACCGTCCCATGGGTGTCCCACTCACTGTTCCCTGGTCCATGTCTAACCCGATATCTCGCTGTCCAAGCTCCCATCCCTAGACTGCACACTCGCATACACACGCACAGCAGCTTGCCGACGTGCTCCATCCCATCCCACTGCCTTTGCCTTCCTCCATCCGGTGGTATCATCACATGGCTGTGGTATGAAGAAGGAGGGGTTGGGGTAGAAGGAGAAAAAAGACCACTCTGTCTGCTGAGTGAGCCATCAATTGATTTTCCTCTCTCGACTTCTCATCCATCTGCTCATCTTGTAATGGAATGAGGGTGTGTATCTGCGGCACTGAGCTGAATTGCCGGAGGCAATTGAAAAGGGTACATGAACTGAGCCCTCGCGGAACCATGCAATTTCTTTTTTCAGGGACCACCACCCACCCCTTCCAGCCAGGGATAACGAAAGCGCGCGGGCTTCATTCATTTATTTGCAAATAAAGGAAAAAATGCGTTCAAAGTTCAAGAAAATGTGACGGGAAATAAACATCCTTTTGTTTGAAAGACCCTTTTAGAACATGCATGGTCTTTCCTTCGCCATTCACACCCCACGCCCCACATTCACATTCCACATTCCTCTTCCAATCCCATCCTTTCTCCTCGCTCTACTCGCCACGCGATCAGCTTCAGTACAGCACAGCACTCACGCGATTGCCCTCTTTTTTTTTCTTTTTTTTTTTTTTTTTTTTTGGTCATTTTGCCACTGACACCTACCGATGTATCGCCGCCGCATCAAGAAAGCCCCGACACCTGTCTTTGGAGACACCCTTGAGGAATTCGGATTCACCATCAATGAACAGGGTCACCTTATTGACAAAGAAGGTACGCCAGCACAAAAGAGGGGCCTGTATGTAGCCACGCGCGAACATTGTCCCTTCTCTCCCAACCCGAGGATACAAGCTCACCCTTTCGTCCAACGGCCCCCACATCACACTAGGAAAACGATACGCATTCGATCTCAAGGCCAAGGACAGAGACTATCAGGAGGCACATGGACGCGCCTTGAGCGGTAAGAGGACATTTGATTTTTTCGTATTGCCGCTGAGGAAACACTGAGCCGGTTTAATCTTTATTCTCTCCATGCATCGGTATTGATCATGACCCCTCTTGTCTCTCTTCCTAACATTGTATTCGCGGAACAGCTGCCGCCATGAACGTGATGCTGAAGAGGATGGAGGACGAGTGCGATCTGGTCAAAGCAACCGTGCCCCTCGGGATCAAAGGCACCGACACAACCTCGCCTCGAGCCCATATCTTGCTGTCGTAAGTGGGCCCATGTGGTGCACGATATGGAAAGGACGCACTCTCCAATGGAAATGTGAATGTCCATCCGTGCAAACAAAAGACTCGGTTGATTTTGTTCCCTGCTTATAGATCAAACGCGAAGGAAGCCCAGCGCCTGTTGGTTCTCGTCCCAGGCACCGTAGAATCGTATGAACCACGACGGATTCTTGGCGTGTGTTACACTTTTGGTAACAAGGGTCTCATCGAATTAGCTTTTTCTCGCTCTAACTATCTTTTTTTTTTTTTTGAAATTGCGATCCACATAGTCTAGGCATGTGGTCTCGTAGGTTGCTCAGCAACTACAGTGTCGAGGTACAAGCTAAATTCTATTTGTTCAATACACAACTTTTTTACTGCGTGCTTGTCCTGACACAACTAACGAAAACGGCAAAAAAAAAAAAAAAAAACTAGATCGGATCCATGCTTACCACTGTCAAGCAGGCTCATGCCGAGGGCTACGGCATCGCGATTCTCAACCCAAATGCTCATTGGTGGGTCGATGGCCGTGAATCGGTAAGGAACAAATCCCGTTCCCAAAGCTCGCTGAAAAGGAATGATGGGATGATCCACAGGATATGAGCTAACGCATCGTTTTCTGCACATTTGATAGGTGTTGGTCCCCACCAAGAAGGACTATGCCATTATCCCTCGTAAGCCTGAGAATGGAGGAAGTGATCCATTGCCCGAAATGAGACAAGGTCAAGCTTGCAATGCCTAATACATGAATCCCATCTTTTTTTTCATATGGGACCAAAAAATAGATCTGGAGTCACCGGAAGTACACGTCGACTACGTCTTCCGGAACTTCATACAGTAAAGTGCCGTTGCATTTGTGTGCTTTTCGAGGAAATCGAGAGTCTGTTCGTTAGGTGTGAATCAAGGCCTAAAATCGGTTATATTTTTCGACATTTCTGGTCGCGCTTTTAGGAACTTTGCCTCCAAAGAAATCTTCATCATGGCTCACAAGTACGGTGCCCATGCATTGATCACGGCTCTCCACACGCAGTGTAAGCACAGGTGTTTGCAGAGAATGTGGCCATTTGCCTTCCTTGGATCCCAGGCCTGATCCATATTATCTTGCCTTGCAATTTTTTTTTTCATAGTCGATTTTTTCAAAGACCGTGTCGCTGCTATCGCGGTGATCGATGGTACACATACGATCGACTCTGTCCCTGAGCCAATGTTTCAAAAGTGGTGGTCGCTGGTAAGAAAGTCCCCGGTCTTTGTTCGATGCGACAATGTGTTTTTCCTGAATACAAAAAAAAAAAAAAAGGTCATACCATGGTGATTACTTACATGGATGATTCCAATAACTACTGTGCATCCCCCCTAGAATGCCGCCGGGTTCATTCAGTCCAAAGTTGAGGAAAAGGGTATGGTCGAATACAGGGATCACGCCGGTTGCAACTGTGTCAAGGCCGGGACTGAGGAGTTTGATTTCACGCTCGTGGATGAGATGCCTTCGATCTTTCGGTTCTTCCGGGCCAGATGGGGTCGGGATAATACTTTTGCGCGGAACAAGGATTTGCTTCAGCCATTGAACCCAGACGATCCTACGACGGCCATGATCACGTTCCAAGATGTGCCAGAGGAGGATGAGGAGGAGGTGGAGGCGGAGGTGGAGGTGGAGGTGAACGCGGAGGAAAGCAGCGAGGCGGCGGTTGTCGAGCTTTAAAAAAAAAACATGTACACTTCCTTCCCCCCTTCGAACCTGCTGCAGCCCATATATCCCCCCATGTACGTACATGAATGTAGCACATACATTTCAGTAGGCTATTGAAGACTTAGAATTTTTTTTTTTTGGTGGCAACGATGCATAAAGAGGGATCTTACACGTGATTGGCCAAACTAAAAAAAAAAAAAGCACGGTTCCTGATTCACATTTTCATTCTCATTCCCCTTTCCTTCTTTCCGCATCCCGTTTTCTTCCCAAAGCGTCTGACATCACGTATCGCTACAGCGGCCCAGGCTGCGGTAGGGGAGAGATAGATAGATAGATATATATATATATAGAGAGAGAGAGGAAGAGGAGGAGGGGGAGGGAGAGGCGGCTGGCAAACCTCTCAAACTGGGCAGGCTGGGTCTGTTTTATCTTCATTTTTTTTTTTGGTTCAAAGCACCCCTTCTGCCCATGAAACACGTAACGTATCGCGTAGCACCAATCACTGCTTTCTGACCTGCGTTGGATTCATTGTTTGTTATGTTTGTTAGAAAAAAAAAAGGGAGAGGGGGACGGGTGGACGAAGGGGAATCGCGTTCCTGGCCAGAATTTGATACACTGTAATGTGTGTAGCAATTTTTTTTTTTTTTTTTTTGGTCATTGGTGCTGCTTGGCCTATCACTCATTCAGGAATGGCGACTATATCGTGTGGCCCCTCTCCCCCGAGACCTCCCTCTGACATGCTTTCTGCGCGATTATGCAGAAGTGATTCTCAACAGTGGAAAGTTCTCGAATGAACCCCCCCCCCTTGTCTTTTTTTTTCTTTCCTTTTTTTGAGGTTGTGTTTCCACATTAATTCAGGGTAAAATGAATATGATAATCCTGAGCAGCGCGCTAACCCCGTGTTATTATTATTTTTCCCTTGAAAACAGCAGCAGGCGATAGGGGTGATTGGTTCGTATCGAACGACACCCGAAGGTGGTAAGTCGTTCACTTCTGCATAAAGATTCAGGGAGAGAGAGCGTGTGTGTGTGTGGGATCGTGGTGGAAAATACATCGGATAGCGATAATTTCTTGAATGTACCAGTTTAACGGTCTTCTCTCTCCCTTTTTTTTTTTTTTTTGGGCTTCGCGGCTGAATAAATAAATAGTCTAGTCGGCTTTCCCGATCGGACGCTGTCCTGCAAAAAAAACCCCCCATGACACACCAAGGATGATGGGGGATGTGGTCCATATTAATTCGATATATCCGCCCGATAGCGACTATTTTTCATCCATTCTATACTGTGGTCACCTCTCGGAAACATTTCAAAAGTAAGGAGTAGAAGGAAGGCTTTGAGAGGTGGTTCAAGAGACGAGCACCACATGCCTTGTCCTGATTGATTCAACTGTCCTAATCATGCTTTTTTTTTTTTTTTGTATATAAATGTGTATGTATAGATACGCGTGCGCGCCTTCCTTACGCATCAACGATGGACAAATACAAATCAAAATCACCACATCACAATGGATGGAACAACAACATCTGCACCGCGTCAAGGCAGGGCGAGAAAAGACGACGTTCTGAATACGCGACAACAAAAAAACACATCTCGACTTCAATGGAGTCATGGAAGCATGAGATTAACGTCGTTCCAGGAGCGAAGCCAGTGTACGTTGGGATGGACACCACGTTATTCGCCTAAGGAACTCGATTATCTAAAGAAGAATATCGAGGAGGAATTGCGAATAGGGACCAACTTCAATCCCCCGGTATTCTGAGATCGACCTGGTAGCCCCTGGTATTCCGACATCAACCTGGTAGCCGCCCGCGAGAACATGTCTATTACATGGAATAGGGCCGGGGCCTTTATTATTGTTATTATTTTTTATCCTCTAGTCCATGTCGTTAAGGGATTGTATTATTGATCTAAGCGGTATTGTAGTCTCAACCAGGTATGTCCAAATATTCCTTCTGCTACGGTAGCCGTTTACGATCCCCCCATTCCCTCATGGTCGCACACTGCGTTAAGGCTGGTTGCTCTTTCGAGGGACAAAGATCTATACTGAATCCACGCGGCGAGTCGAATGATAACCCTTAGATGAGTAACAATTTCTCAATTTCTGTTTGGAACTTTTTTTTTTTTTTTTTTGTCTAGAAAATCCGTTTGGATACCCATATCCTTCAAAGCTATAGCTGCTGTATGCTAAAACAATTTGGTCCGCAACGTAAGTTCTCCGCCTTTCTCTCTCTCTCTTTTTTTTTTTTTTTTTTTTTTTTTTTTCTGGTTTGAATACCGTCATTACAAATAATGTACCTATAGTCCTACAAGTATCCGTATCCAAGGCTTAACCTCAATTTACTCTTATACCATCGATAGACCCCTCCTCCTCTATACATTTGAGTTCTACGGACTCCTCATCACCATTATAAATCAACACCTCCCCGGAGAGTCGAATCGATTCGAAGACCTATTAGGTTTAACGTACAGCTGGAAGAACATATATGTACAGCCTATTTAGGTGTCTGACTCCGGTGAACTATACAACAACAAATATAGTACGGCATTTCTCTTTGCATAACCACCACAAAAGAAAAAAAAAAAAAAAAAAAAAAAAAAAAAAAAACGTATGCATCGTCTTGACCTTTTTAACATCTCCCTCCTTCCTTTTTATTGAACACGCATAGCTACCTGTCGTGAACCTATGCTTATTCAGAGTCAGAATGACCTTTTTCTAAGCAAAAGGGGCAGAGCAAAAACAGAGCAAAGGAAGGGGTAGATACACCAAAGTCAAGGGGAGAAAGCGTAGGATTGTATTCAAGTTACTAACACTAGGTGGGAGAAATAATAAATCAGATACAGAACTATGGAATATATACAGTTTTAGGGGGGTGGGGGGTTTCTCTCTATGTGTCTTTTGTCCTTGTGTAACGATCGCACGCGTTGCCCCCAAGGGGGGTGGTCCAAGAGTCGACCTGATCCTTCCGGTCGTGGTACGCGACAGCACTCTACAGAAATGATTTTCGTTTCGTAACTTATTTTATTTTATTTTATTTTTTGGCGGGGGACAGAATGATTAAAATACATTATACAAACAACAAAAAATGGCGGCATATGGCACAAAAAGTCAAAAACTAAACTAGATACAACAAAAAAAAACCCCCCCATAAAAGAGCACGGAAAGAAAGAGGCAGAGAGGGAGAGAGGGGGGGAAGGGAGAAAAAAATTACTTTCGCAGCATGGTCAACCACTTCATTCGATTGCCAGGGCTAGAGACAGTGTCCGGACCCTGCGACAAGCTGTCCGCAAGAACCTGAACCTCCCTCCACAGCGGCGTCATCTCCGATGGCATCTTGTGGACGTTCGAATCCACGGAGGATCCTCCCTTGACCTTGCCAGAGACCTCCTCGACGATACCACTCATCCGGCGCCACCAATCATCGCCCGAATGAGCAGTGACCTCCATGGCCAGGGCTTTACGTTTGCCAAGACCATTCTCGCCCAACCAGCTCTCCAGCAAACGGACCGCCTCGGCCCTGCGCTCCTCCTTCTTCTTGGCCATGCTGGCGCTCTGCACAACAGGCGCCCCAGGACTGCCCAGAGACGACTCACCCTTGCTCAACTTGGCCCATCGAATCGCCTCCTTGACATTGGCCTCGTCATTGAGGAACATATCGTTCTCGACCATCCACTTGAGTGATTGGATACGGCCATAGAACGCAGCGTAGCATAGCGCTGTTCCGTGTGGGTACGCATTGCCTGAGCTCTTCAGTCTCGAGTCCGCACCGTGGCTGTACAGCTCCTGCACCATCAGAGGACAGTCTCGCCCGGCAAGGAGACGCATCAACGGGGTTTCCTTCCAGTGGTTCTTGGCGTCCACAACAGCTCCGTGGTCCAACAGGAACCGCATCGCCGCCAAAACATCCCGTTCGTTGGCATCCTGATCAGCTTGCGACACAACAATACGCCATTCATCCTGGGAAAGACCACCTTCCTCACACAACGTGTGGAGTGCCGTCCGCTTGTGGAACGTGTCAGCAGTATTAACCTGCGCCCCACGCTGGACCAGGTACTCGACCAATTCATGTGGCTGGCTCGAAGCACAGGCACTGCTGAGCACGGAACGACCATCAAACTTCCATGGCGCGTTGATCAAACCGGGCTCCTTCTGCAGATGATGTTCAACAAGAGTCAGATTGCCCTTCTTGGCGCACAGCCAAATGTTCTCCAAACCGCCCTTGGTGCCTGCGTTTGCTGGACGCCCACCCATGAGGGAAACGGGCGGCCGTGACTGGGTGGAGGAGGTGGAGGAGAGAGCCATCGTAGACATGGTGGGCGCGAGCGACATCATCCCGGTGGATTGGGTCACGACCGTTGCAATCGAGAGAGGACGAGGGTTCCTCGTTGACGTCGCCCTGGGATGTTCAGAGGCGGGGGCAGAGGATGAAAATGGTGGCGGTGACATGCGCTCATCAAAATCCTGCGAATCGGATGCGAGCCTGGCCTCTGTCTCTTCCTCAATGATCTCCTGGATCAGTGCTCCTGCAGATGACTCGTTGTAGATCTCGGTCGCTGGCGTGACCTCGACCTCGAGTGCACCTGATGGTGGACGCTCTGAAATCTCGACGCCGCACATGTTCCACAAAAGATTCGACATCTCAGTCGAGGGCGTAAGGGCCAGTGTCGCCAGTCTTTCATAGGAGGGCATCGAACCAGCCAGGAGTAGTGCTTCCGTGATTTCAACATTGTTGGTGAAGATTGCATAGTCGAGTGCTATTTTGAAAAATGAAAAAATAGACGGGGGGGATCAGAATCAGGCCAAAGCTGCGTTCCGGGCCAAAAACCACTATGGACACAGAACAGGAAAAAAAAAAAAGAGCCATCAAATTTACCTGTCAGTCCAGAGTCATCCTCGATATCCAGCTCAATGCCCTCCTCGATCAGCAGGTTGATTCCCATTTGATAGCCGAGAAAGACAGAGTTGTGCAGCATGGTCGAGCCATTGGACTGGGTCTGACCAGAGATATCGGTCGAGGGCGGGAGACCCGCAATACGCTCCAGCAGCGACAAGTATGAGCCAGCGTCACCACTTTCACCATCCTGAATCAAGTTCCTCAGCAGCTGTTCCATGTCGCTCTGTGCCTGCTCATCAGTGAACTCGTAGGTCTTGTCGGTTGAAATGTAGTTTTCGTTATGATAGATCCAAATGCGGACAGTCTCGGTGGTGGGGTATCTTGGAGTTGTGCACTCAATGTAAAAGGGGTTGATGTCAACGACTGTTCCATACTCGCGTCCGAACATGGGCGTCATACCCCGCGAAAAGTTGGATCCGATGATAATGACATGGTTCTCACGGCAGATTGGGCCCTTCCTGGGCTCCAAACTCCTGATCGTCGGTGGCATGTCAGAATCGGCCATCGGAGGCGTCAATGGCGGATCCTCCCTCCGCTTCTTTGCGGGGCCAGTCTCATAATGAGTTGACGTGGTCGAGGGTGAACTGGGCGGACTCGACGCCGTCGTCTTTGCCGGAGAAGGGGGGCCAGTATGGCCACGGTCCGAAAACGGTGGCGAATGCGATTTCCTGTTGGAAGGTATCCATAGAGAGAGTACGAAAAATGAGTCAGCTACAGAACCCACCATCGAACGTAACACGCCGCACAAGCGACTTTATAAACCCCTCCCCCCTGCGGGATGCAGAGCAAGAGAGCACGCAGTATGCATGATTTGCTCTCAATTCTCCCAGCAGTAATGAAAATATACTTACGCAGCCTTTTCAAGGTTCTTATTGGCAATCCTTGTGCCCTTGTCACGTCCATGGCTAGCATAGATCTCGACCTCGTCGCTGCGTCCCTCATACACGAGCACGGGCTCGACTTGGTGGCGGCTCATGCCGGACAACTCCACTTGGAAACTGAACTTTGTGCCTGGGCCACGGTGATGGGATGTACTGGCACACCAAGCAGAGGCGATCAGCTTGACGTGGCCATCGCGGAGCGAAACCATACCGTTCTCATCGATCATGGGCTTGCCATTGACGCCAGGGTGGAACCGAAGAATCTCTGGGGTCTTATCCTTGCAGCGACCACATGGCACCACAACACGGTGCTCCGGCTCCAAAAACGTGGTCAGCTTCAAGGCCAAGACATCCTCCTCTTGGGCACTGGTGGGCATGGACATGGATTGGGCATTTCTCTTTCCGGAAGGATTGAGGCCAATACGACCGGCGCTATCTGCCCTGCATGGGAGGACAATGTTCTCAGTAGGGATTCTGAGGTAATGATACCGTTCACGGTCCTCTGGGCTCAACTGAATGTTGAGGTAGAACTGCTGACCCTTGCGGAACTCGCCATCGTCGTCCTTCTTGGAAGAGGTAAACACCTTCAAGTGCTTCGTGCCAATGTCCTCCTACATCCACCGCATAGGAAACAAAGAGCTACCGGTCAGCCATGTATATCTATGCTTGGCTAGACAGACACAGGAGCTCACAAAGCAACAGATCCGTTTACTCACCCGTGAACTTTCATCGTAACTAGCGTATGTATGGGCTGGAGTATAAGCATCGTCTTGATGAGAAGCAGCCTCCTCCCACGAGGCTAACAATCGGAGCAAAGAGGAAAAGGAAAAGAAGACGCAGACGGAATCGTCAGTCAGAATAAACATCCCAAGGTAATGATCTCGTAAGCACAGCAAAAAAAAAAAAAAATGAAGACGGAGGTGGGCAGGTGAATGATTCAGCATGGATCAGCATATCGAGGGGTCAACACTACGGCTAGTACTGAAGAAGAATGAGGATGAGAGGCAGTGATGGATAGAGAATGAAGGAAAGGGCGAGTAGAGGACATACTGCCATCCCCTTGCAAAGAAAAAGAGAACAGCCGAGCCGAGAGAACGATCGTACAACAACGAGGGTAATATAGATAAGAGCAGGATGAAAGACTTTATGCAGGAGTGCACTGGACTTACCCCAGGAGAGCTGCTGTTCTACAGGAGATGCCTTGATGGGCATCTCTGGTGAGCAACTGGTCTGCAGGTATCCTGAGGTGGCGACGGGGGACGTCGAAGAGGCATGATGTTGCTGAGAGGAGATCGTGCCCATTTCCGTCGTGGATATAGTGGGGACAGGTGGTGATGATGCATGGAATAAATATTGCCCATTAGCCGCCAGCTGCTGCTGTTGCTGTTGCTGTGGCCCCATTGATTCCGAAACTCCTAATGGGATATGCTGTTGTCCTCCCTGCTGAGATTGCTGCTGCTGCTGCTGCATATATGTCGGACGCTGTAATAACATAGGGTGCTGCTGTGCAGTATAATCAACCGGAGTGCGAGGGATGACACTGATGTTTTTGGCCCGAGGGGCTATCTGGACAGGCGGCAGGTTGCTGAGATCATAGGCATCCCAGCGAGGTGTCACCAGCGTGCCGTCGGGGCCGATTTGAAGGGCCATGGGATCGTCGATGGCATTGGGGCCGGTGAGGATGTCCCAGTTTTGTTTGATAGTATAGGCACCGTACGGCTGTTGTTGCTGTTGCTGCTGTTGTTGTTGCTGCTGCTGCTGCTGCTGTTGCTGTTGCTGCAATGGACCATTGCTGAACATGATACTGTTAGCGCCGATGGATGCCAGTTGCTGTTGATGTTGGTGTTCTTGATGAAATTGCTCGAACCTCAGCTGGTCCTGTTGTGAGCGTTGGTCCTGCTGCTGTTGAGGCAGCTGCTGACGCTGGAGAAGGGACAGCTGCGAGGGGAGGGAGTGTTGCTGCGGCTGCTGTGGTGGCGAGGACGCCAACTGGGGACCATTGGGACCAGAGGGATTGAAGGAATGGGGCTGTGGGGCCACGGTGGCCGAGGCAGCAAGATATGGATTCATAGGAGAGAAAGAGAGAGAGGGAGGTGCTGAGTGGAGGGAAGGGGAGTGGAGAGGAGTGGAGTGTGAATATAAATAGGAGACGAAAGAGTAACAGTCTACGGGCGGGGGGATGGAGGGGATGGGGATGATCTGTTGAGGATCATTCGCTCGCAGGATGAGATCGGATCTGAGGAGGATGAAAGAGAGCGAGGTAGGGGGAGGGAGGAGATTGAAAAGATGGGAAGAAAGATGAGCGAGCGAGGGGAGGAAGGAAGTAAAAAAAAAAAAAAAAAGGTGAAAATGGGAGGGAGGTGAAAGAGAAGGCGAGAAAGCGAAGAGAGAGAGCACTGTGTCCGTGAGGGAGTGCGGGTGTGTGTGTGGTTTTTAGGTCGTGTCGACCAGCAGGGCTGTCCACTGCTTGGTGCGGGTAATAATAGTGCAGAAGGAGGGACCTCGGGTACCCTGGCACCATCACTTCCGGGCCCTGCTCCCCCTCGCTCGGCCCCCCCCCCTGTTCCTTCTATCGCCAGCTACATGCAGCATCCGGTCGGTTATCTACTCGTTCCTTCCTTCGCTCTCTCATCATCTTAGCCTTTCACCCGCTCTCATCCTCTTTCTTTTTTTTTTTTGGTTGTTGTGTTTGTTTACAAACTTTGTTCTCGTATATGTCCGCCTCACTCCAATGTAGACACTGTCCGGACCTCCTTGGTCCATGCCTCAAGCCGCCGTGATCGTACCATAGAAGATGAATGTGCCTCTCGCCTAGACTTTATCGTGTGGGTAAATGTAAATGGGGGGGAGGGGGGGGGGGGGGGGGGGGCGTGTGCGTGAGATGTGTAGCTGCTGCAGTTGCTGAACTGACGCCCATACCCATCTATGCACAATAATTCCTCATGAAACTTGTTTCTTCTGATTTTCTCCCACCAACGATCGACCGATAGTCTCCCCCCCCCCCCTCCTCCCCCAACAATGGAACCTACATAGACTACCTACAACGGGACTAATAAAAAAAAAAGCTGCAGAGACAAAAACAAACAAGAAGACCTTTGGTTCAACTGCAATCTTCATTTCATTTGTACAAAGTAGACTGCAATAAACTGGTCGTTCGACTTTAATAATCCTTATTTTTTTTTTGCACTCCACCAGTTCAAAACGCGCAGTTATTCTTGGCACTTAATAATGAGGGGGGCCCCTGGCCCCCCCCCTCCCCTCTGGGTAGGACAGTACAGATTGTGTATGTACACATTTTACGCAAAGAGCACCTCCGTCTCTCATGCTTGTGTGACCAGAAATACGCAGGATACTCTTCCGGCGTATCACCATGCCATTGGGGAACCATCATGACATCTCTTACGAGTCCCAACCAAAAGAGGGAAGAGGCTGAACTACCCAGCGAGCTCTTGGTTTGACTCAGGAAACGCTGGAAAAAAAAAATAAAGTACACACCATACGTATGTAGAACTACATGGCCTTTCTTTTTTGTCCGATAGCGTCGTCTTCCTTGTTCAAGGATGAATAGACTAGATCGCTGTTAGAGGGATAGGTCCACGATGGACGATGATGGCTGTCAAGGTTCCTGTGCACTTCATTGTATTCCTCGCACCTTACTTAACACGTAGAGCCAGTGAGGGGGAGGAGGTTGTGTTTAGGGGAGGGGGGGGGGGGGGGGGGGGAATGAACGGCAGTACCTTCCTCATTAAACCCTTTAAAAAAAGCCTGTGCGCCTCTCAAAGATGGACGCGCGTGTTCCTCGGGGACAAGAACTTCCGTATTTGTGGCACTTTTATTCTTCGGCTTTAATTCGGATCCTACGACGCTCTCACTCTCTCTCACTCTCTCTATCGCCCTTTGTTGGTCTACTTGTTCATTTTGCCCCAAGTATGTCCTGCACAAGATCAAAGGATACAGACGTTCTCCGAGGACCTCTCGTGCGTAATTGCAATCATACTCAATCATACTAGAAAGTCGAAATTCTCTAGAGACATTTCGGGCCACTTTGATTTCTCCGTTCCGTTTGTTTACAGCTCTCTCCCTCTCTCTCTCGCCGTCCGTGTGTTATCGTGGGTCATTTTGACAATGGCCATTTCAGGAACCGTGGGGCAATTTCCATATGTGCTGGCCTACTATATAGCAACGCTTAATAATTTCCCGTCATCGTCATTATACGTGAGATGGGCGATGGATCCAGGCTTCACGAACATCTGCAGCGATACATGCTTTTCAACTGATCTCCCACTCCTTCCCCCCCCCCCCCTCCCCTTCTTCACCTACTTCTACCCCACAATAACCGTCCCAATAAGTTAGAGCACGAGGACTCATGCCCTCAAACATACACCTGTCAACGACTGACGGTTGCGTATTGAAATCGCCCTTTTGCCATCAAAAATGAATTAAATGAAAAAAAGCGAGCCCCTCCCTCCTTGTTGTCATGGAGAGACATCAAAATGTGAACAAACAAAAACCTTGATACGCCTCAAGCAATACCTCCGTCATGAAAAAGCGAGGGGGGAGGGGGGGAGGGAAGGCTCTTGTGAAGTAATCAACTGCTGTTGTTTTTTCACGCGCCTGGAGCTTTTGCGGTAGTGGGTCTGGATGCTTTTTTTTTTTTTTGCTGAGCAAGCAGGGGGAGGCGCCTTGATCCTGAAGAACCACACATTCGCAAACGCTGACTTCGAGTTAGATCAGTAAAGTAAACTATAGAGTGAAGGCCTCTGATTCGTATCTACGCATTGGTGCTCCGCAAGGGCAGAGATATAAAAAGGTTGGGATCAAGGGCTGGGACGATGGCGTTCTGGGCTGTTTTTGGACGCGTAGGAAAAAAAAAAAAAAAAAAAAAAAAAAAAAAAAAAAAAAAAGTCAGGTATTAATTATTCAGCGGCTGCCCTCGGGTTGGCTTGACTGCAAACTTGGTCACCTGCGTTGTTTTGCTTTAAAGGATGCCCAGATCTGGATGTGCATAGTCTATACTCCATAGTCTATGCCCTCTGTAGTCTATCGAGGGGGAAAGATACGATCTCCGACACCCATTCCTCCTCACCGTCTTTTCGGATCAAACTAAAACAACCCATGCAGGTAGGGACATCTCCCATGTCCAGAGCCGCAGGACGATTTGCTTTGCGGAGTAAAAAAAATATGAAGAGGGCATTGAGCACCAGCGATGATATCAAGAAGCATCATCAACCCTAATAATATGTGGTTCTATTGTTGGTTGGAGCAGTTACCCCCGTCGTGTCTGCTGCCTAGGGTTAACGACAGCGGTGCAAAGATTAAATTAATGGGAACCTATGGTGACACAGCCCCACTTCCCGATATGAGCACATGTGAATTAAAGTTTATGCTATGGACACACACATACACACTGTCATTCACTAACTCACCAGTGCTCATGTGCCACTTTCTATTTTCGGTTTTACTTTCACAAGGACCATGATCAAAGACGACCATCTTGCTCTATGCGCTCTTGGGAAAATTCCATTATCTGTCTGTTCTATTTTTTGTTCGTCACTCGTGAAAATGGAGCAGGTAATCAAATTGCAAGAAAAGCCGTCTGACGCGTCGCGTACGATCCAACAAGGACGGAGTAAGGAAACAATTCGGCGATTAAAAAGAAAGATTCAGCGCGTATCGAAAGATAGCTGGTTTTTTTTATTTTCAAAATGTAGTGGTACAATCAAAAGGAGCAAGGGAAAAGCAACAGTTGGGCTACATTTACAAAGATTAGCAAACAGAACACACGCGGCAAATGTATAGAATACAAAACAGAATGAAGCAAAACAAACGTAAATACGGCAGTAAAATTCGCAAAGTGAGGGTATCTTTTTTTTTTCAGGTTTGGTAGTTGGAAGGGGAGAAAGTCTTTGTGGAGATCCTCCTCCATGAACGCGTGGGTATTTACATTTTTTTGGTTTGGCTTGTTTGTTTGTTTCCTGGTTGCTGGTTGCTGGTCGGTCGCGTTTGTGTGTGTGTGTGTCGAGTGTCAAGTTGCTGTGTGTTGCTGAGATTTGCTGATTTCATTGTCCACAACATTTCAGCTGTTGAGAGTTATTTCTTTGGTATTGAAAAAGATATTGAGAATGGCAAAAATCACTGAAGTCTGGAAATGAAGTTGGGATGCCGTCTTCAAAGAAAAAAAGAAAAAAAGTGTTCAGGGGTTTAGCACGACTCGATAGCCTGGCGGTTGTATGCGACACCCATCTTGCCAAAATCATCCGCAAAGCCCTGAGCATCATTGATCTCTTGTACGTCCTTAAGGAAGGCCGCAAAGTGCTGGTCGTAGTCGTCGCCCTCTAGCTCCTCTTCATCCTCATCAGGGTAATAGTCGATACCCTCGATCATTTCGAGAACGTTATCATCATCATTCTCTGCGTCCGCTGCCTGTGTGGCAGGTTCTTCGTGCTGAGAACCCCAATGCAGACCCTGGAGGAACTGTTCGACGCCAGCCCATGCATGGGGCTTCTTGACATCGATGAGGGTTTTGATCTTGTCGACGACTTCCTCCCATGGCATGTTCTCTGCCTGGTTGAGCTGCAAAGCGGACAGAATATCGATATACAATTGGGTGTCTGAATGCAGCAGTTGCAAAGCGGTGTCCAGTGTTGTGGGGGAAAGGCCTGAAATTAGACAGAGATGTGTGTTAGATACGCACAGGTCGACTTTGTGCAACAGGACCAAGCAAATGAGGTAACACAAAGAAGGAGTCAGCGACATACCCATCGAATCCGAGACCTCTTCCTCTGCAAAGACCTTCTGGATCTGGAGCCTCTTATCCTCTGGGATGCCAGAGAGGAACGTCTGGAGGGACTGCATGACCTGGGTGTGGGAGGCCGAGGGGTTGTCGAGCTGGAGGGCGAGGATGTAGGCCGAGAAGCGCTCGGGCGAGTGCAGGATGTGCTGGACTTTGATGAGGAGAGGGGTCGACATCAGGACCGTGGTAAGGGTCGAGAGGAACTCTGGATCCTACACACGCGCATAATTCAAGAGAAAGCACGGTCAATTAACCAATCAAAGTGGGCGTAGCACTAACTGGACTGTCTTCCCACAATGCACAAAGGTCACGCGCAGCGCTAAAAGCAGAGGGTATGCTGGGCCTAAAAAAGTCATCCGTTTGAAACCTGGGGTGGGGGGGGGTTTTTTTTTACCTGTTCGGCGCAGGCCATGTATCGGTGGAAGGTAGGCAGGAGTCGAGGCGCATTCGCGAAGAACGGGGCCATGTTGTGGGCGAGCTCTTGGATAGGCGCATTGACGGCGACCATGGCCTGCCAGGATTCGACCATGTTGATCCAGTCGTCCTCAAAGAGCGAGTGGGACAGGCCTTTGAAGAAGCAAAACTGGGCAAAGGGCGTTGGTTTGGAAGGATTGGGATCGGACATTTTTTCTGTTTTGGCTGTGTGCGATGTGGGTGAACAGTGAATAGGGTCAGGAAGTACTTGAGGGTCAGGAGGTGTATGTTGTATGCTGTTGAGTGTTGGATGTGGACGAGAAGAAAAGGAAGGGAAAAGGGAAGAGAGGGAGTGCGAGCGTTTATGCAGAAGAGGAGGCAAGGAGAAAAAGACACCTGATGAGATCGTCTTCACTTCACTGCGACCCATACATACTCCTTCCAGCTGTCTCTCTTCCACCCCACTCCCTCCTTCCTCTCTCCTCTCTCCTCTCTCTCTCCGCTCTCTCTATTGTTTTCTAACTCTCTCTCTCTCTCTCTCTCTCGTCTTCTTTCACTTACACGTATCGCTTACTCGGGGATCTTTTTTTACATTCCATGCTCCTCCAATAAAGATTTTTGGTGCGGTCAAAGGCCGATGACGATCCGATGCAAGCCAAGGGGAGCTCCGGAAGAACAGCCATAACGCAATATTAGGAGAGCGTCTGGAGCCAGAGGGATGCCTTCGCTGCTGCAGTCGTCTGTTTCCTCTTGGTAGATGACATGCTGTCATGCTCTTTAATCGCTCTGTCTCTTCCTCGCTCTCAGGTCATGTCCTATTAAAAAAAATAAAAAATACAAAATCTCTTGCAATTGTTTCGATCATGGCTATTCTTGCTATCAGTGTCTTGTCGTTTAGTTATGGGCAACATTGAAAGAGAAGGAGCTGCTCTTGGAGAATGATGATCACTGAGAATGCTACAAAATCGAGCGTAGGAATGCAAGATGGTGATGGTCCTTTAAATCGATGGCAAACTAGGTCATGCAGCCAGCGCATTAGATATTTAAGGTTTAAGCACTGGTCGCCTTCACGGTAGCTCGCATTCATGCAAATGGGAACAAATTGCGCTCAAGGGTACGCGTTATTCCCTCAAACGGTCTAGTCTGCGAGATGTGCACAAGTACACTGCTGGTGCATCTTCTGCTGCTGCTAGTGCAATCTGGAGAGCAGTATGACCATATTGCACAGGAAAAAAGGAGCGGCGTTTCATCGACGATAGTAGAGGATAGAGACCACCGGGGTGGAGCCAGTAGACGCATAGAAGCCAGAGTCGTCTTCATCTTTACGGTGATAGAGGGGTTTGGTATCGGGTGTGATGGTATACAGCCTTGTGAGGAAAGGAGTAAAGTCAAATCATGGCCTTGAACCGTGAGTTTGCGTGGGCGCCCACAATGCAAGAAAGACGTGGCCCTACACGTCGAATTGAATCTGTTACTATAGTCTGATATTGCGACCCCTGTGTGGTTCATATTTCCCAGATAATAACAGGAGAATGTGCGAACAGACCATACCCTGGCATTGTGGCAGAATGAGAGGTTGTTTTTTCATGGTTTTTTTTTTTTTTTTTTTTTTTGGTGGGGGGTAGGGTAGGGGGTAGGGGGGGATGCGGGGCATGGCAGAGGGAACAGAAAGAGAAGACCACATTACTGGCCACGCCTTTGTGTTTGAAGGGGCAGATGGATGTTAGTAGCATGGTAGAGCGCTGAATACGACGAGGGAACAAGGATCGAGGGGTCTTCAAGGGCTATCAATACGCTTTCTGGCCAATCTAAAAACAAACGAGCCAGCAAACCATAAGGAAGCAGTCGTACATGCTGCTGTAAACTAATACAGCCATCTACACGTGGAGCCATGCGCAAGTGCTCCACCGCTGTAGCCTTTCTATTTTTTTTTCTCTAGATCGCTTTTGGGTTATGGCAACTGTCAGCGCACTGGGTCCCGGTCCCGGTGTACATGATGCTGTACAGGCAAGAGCAGGATGATGGATAGGGATGGCTCGTCAAGGCAACATGACAAAGGACAATGACGCAAAGGGAGCTGGGTGCACCCTTGATGGGTATACAAATATACCCCCTGGTCCCCTGGTACCCCTTTTTGTCCATCCATCCCCCCTCATTCATTTGTGTAGTCTATAGTAATAGTCTTGTAGTCGTAGTCGTAGTCGTCACCATGTATCTAGGAAAGTGGCATTAAAATAGCCTCTGGTCTACTGCAGACCGTAGGACTGCCTGACCCCCTCGTTTAGCCATAGCCGATCGTGCAGCAAGGGGATCCACCCCTTCTCGTGCACCCGACCGTCCTAGACAGGACCCCCCATCTCTGCACCCCCTACTGCCTACCACATCTTTTGTTCGTTTGCGTTTCAAGAATGCGGCCCTCCATTCCGACACTCTTTTTTCTTCTGCATTCCATATTTCAATCGCACGCACAAACGTCCTTTTCTCTTCCTCCTCCTCCTTCTCTTTCTCTCTCTTTCTCTCTTTCTCTCTTTCTCTCTGCCCCCCACTCCAGAATTAGCAACTCGCTTTTATTTCTTTATCTGCCCCCTCATTTATATTGCTTCCATCTCTCGCACATCTGCAGTCTGAACTGAACCTCTGGACCTCACACTTCTTGTCCCCTCTTTCTCTCAAAATAATATCACGCCTTTGCCGCCAATATCATATCCTGTACACCATCGTACCACCAACACCAGCACCGACTCTGACCAAATTTGACGCGTCCGAGCATTGGCCACCTCCTCAAATCCCATTGTAGGACCCTTCCCCATTCCCCTTTCCCTCCCTCCAACTTCGTTTATTCAGCCAAGGCTACTATAAATAATTCTTAATTCTTCTCCACGCAACTCTTTTATTTCACGAAGTGCAGAGCCTCTCTTCGCTTTGCCACCAAGTGACACTCGAACCTATTTGGCCCTCTTCCCTCCTTTCGGTCTTCGGTAAGGTCCCCACCCGTCACCCTTTTTTTTTTTGAGAGCTACAGTAAAGGCGATCTGCTCATGGCCGTTCTGCACTGTGTCCCTAGACCCTGTCCAGTGTATGTCTCCTTTATCATCATCCCTCAACTTCATACGCCCCTTCTATTACTGCCTCTTTCACGTCAGCCTCAATCTACTACGGTTTTGTGCATGCTTAAGATATACAATAGGGGGCGAATCATTGTCCCAGACATGAATATCCATTCTATCGTTTTAATCACCTAATATTTGCGCTGCCTATGGGTTAACAATCCCATCCTCGCCTACACGGTTCCTTTGCTCACGACTGGAGCCGAGTGCTCCCCGTCTTAAGCGAGGTTTAAAATATCCTTAACAATGAGTGCTGTACGGCTTATTCGAGGAGTATCCGAACCATTTGAGAGCCAATGGTCGATAGGAGAACAATACAAAGAGGCATGCATGTTTGCATTTCTTTTATGCCATACCATGCAAGGAGATCTGCACTATCCCCTTACCTTTATTTTTGTAACACCTTGACCATCTTAATTGGAGTAACAAGGTCGTTTCTATGTAATCACTTGCACTCCTGTTTACGTACCTACCTTTCCGCCTGTCTGATTGCCTAGCCTGCCCTCCTACCCCCGTTCCCACCTTTTCATGTACTGTGCTCCCCTCACTTCCTCTCCCCGCCGTGCTTTCTCGTGTTCTTCATTACATCGGATGGTCTTTATCCCTTGATAAACGCTGGTGCTTGTTGGTCCTGTCTCATACGCGATTCAATGTGCAGGTGGAGCCCTTTGGTTTATCTTTATCGTTACAATATGAACAATCCCTCTCAAGTTGCGCTGTGCAGGTGTACGGTCTATATCAACCGACCACTTTTCATCTCCTTCCAACCTCTTTCATCTCCCTACTTCCATTCCCTCGTTACAGTCTCTAATCGACCTCCTCTTCTCATTCAATTAGTCATCGCCGCTACTACATTACTATCACTAATTGATATCCTAGCCTTTGCATCCCAACGTACGCGATTTTATACACCTCCCCTATCACGCAGCACCACTACAGCAACCCTAGCACCATGCTATCTGCATTGCCACAATCATCCATGTCTGGCAACGGACAGCCTTCCGATCCCAGATTACAATCTCCAGCAAAGAAACTGCCATCCGTCGTAAAGTCCGAGCTAGCCGAGATGCTGGAAAATGGTCAGGAACAACATAGCGAAGTAGCTGATTCGCCTTTGGCACATTTGCGTGACATGGACGACCATATGGACTATGATGACGAGACGCCAGTCCATCCGCTGGCGCCAGCACCACAGACATCAACGTCACCCAATATGTATTCCCCTACAACCCCAAGGACGCAGCATAGCCCCTATTTACAATCTCTTCAGCCTCAACAGCACCAACAACTACTAAAACTGAAATCTGAGCATGGATTCCCTGGAACGCCTTCTCCTGTCAGCACGCCAGATATCGTGATGACAAGCAACGACTCGAATGATCAAACATCGGCAGATGCAGTCGCTGCATCGAGTGAGCCGGCTCCAGAGGGTGATTCGCAGCATGAGAAACACCAGCAGCAAGAAATGGGTCATTCGATCGTAGACACATCTTTTTCAGCTGTCCACACTGCTCATGAGGTAGCTTCTGAAGGCAACTCAGATTCCACCCCTGTGATCTCTAGCTTGACAGTGGATGCACCTACTACTGCAGGGACAACAGCGCCGTCCTCAAGGCGTCCCTCGCTTCGCACGATGACAGCAACTCTTCCTAGATCTGCGCTCCAGGAGGAGACAATTGCGCTCTTTAAGCAGTACCGCAATTTGATTCCTTGCGCAAAATGCTTCTGTCGCAACACCATCCAGCGTGATGGAATGTCAGGTAAAGAATAATTCCACCATTCCCTTGGTATATCTTGACTACGTTATACATCATCTTCTATTACTTCATCTTACAGTCTTCTTTCTGCTCTACTTTTCCATGTCAATCCGAAGACGGAAATCTTCGCTTCAAATGCCGGCCGCCTGTCTCTATGAGTCTGATCTGCAACAAATCGTATTCAGAGTCTAAGATCCGCAATATGATTGCCGGGGTCGTTTACGGTCACTCCTTGCCAGACTCCAGTACGCCGGGGTCTGCCACCAGCCCAGGAGACAACGTGTTAGCACTTGCGCCGCCTCCGGCTGTCAAAACGCCTCGGCGCGCCTCAACCAAGGCTGAGGGTAGTCCTCGCATTGGCTCAGAGGTGACCTCGGATAGAACGAAGCGTATGGATAAGGAGCAAGAGAGTAACCAGGCCCATGATGAGAGACAGACAGATGAACTACCCCATTCCATAGACTCGCGCCGGCCTTCGCTATCACATCACTTCCAGCAAGGCAGCTCCAGCCGAAGGGGTTCTCTACAGCCGCCGCCTCGACGCCCGTCTATGTCTGGAGACGAGTCTACAATGATGGATTACGATGACCCACCAACCCAGCTGCCTCCATCAAACCACTCTGGTCACCTTCAGATCCCCGGTACGCCCCCCATGGACAGTGAAGATCCGCGGCTTTACCGATCGCGTTCTTCCTACGGTCATCAGGGACCAACGGGCACACAGCCGCCTCTATCGACAGCAGGTCGACAGATCCACAAGCTTCATCATTCGCACTCACATCCAAACATTGGCCAACAGCGACACCAGCAGTACTTGGAGCAGCAAGAACGTGAACAGCGAGGAACCGTTAGTGGTTTGAACTATTCAAACCAGCAACAACAACAGCAGCGTCCAGTTCAGCGCCAGGTGGTCCGGCGAGGCTCATCTCAGTACCATGGAGGAGCGGACCGTCGCTCTTCTCACCCGTCTCCTGTGCTTAATGTCGCCGGCTCCAAGTACATGGGCGAGGCACCTTCACCAGCACTTTCGTCATCCCCACGATCACCCCCGGGCCGCGAGTCAACGTACCACCAACAAAACACAGGTCCCAGCTCGAGCTCCGCTCATGACTCCGTTCACACACCTGTTCGGGCGCATTCTGTTGGTGGTCGATACGACGATAATAGTGCAGCCAGCTACTTCCAGCGACGTATGAGTCAGCCCCATCCCAGCCACGCCTACAGCAATGGCCATCCTGGATTGCCGCCACCTCTGCCTTCGCCTCTGTCTCATCCTTATGATCGTCGTGCAAGTGAGGTCGATGAATATCCGCAAATGCATCGTGAAAAATACGAGAGATTGAACGCAAACACGATGATTGCGCCAAGCTCCGCAATGGGCCCTTCAAGGCATCAACCGCCACAGCAACCACAGCAAAAATTCCGGCCCCACTACCCGTCTGGCTCCCCCAACGGTGGCATGGAGACGCGTCAGCATCCGCTGGATGTTGCGGATCAAACTGACGATACCTCACGGCAGGCTCTAACTCCGCCGATGAGATCCTCACAACACCAAAGCTCCGGATCCTCAAATCCTGCATCTACGGCCTCATCCCCTTGGATGAATGGTAGCGGAAGCAATTACGGAGTATCGCACAACCTGGCAGCACCCCAGGCTGAGCCGATGCGGTACTCGCACTCGATGCCCATGGGACAGGGCAAACCTCCATTGAGACATCATTATTCTTCGTCAAGCCTTTATTACCAGACCCCTCGACAGGAGGACAGGGAACGCTTTGACAACGAGAATGACAGGGATATGTCTCCTGACTATCAGGACATCGATGGGGATGGACGTAGGTGCCCATTATATTATAAGAACATGGCAATTGGCCCCCCATTTTAGAGTTCAATTTTTTTTAATGTTCTCTGTCTCTGTCACCTTTTAGGTCCTATCGCAAGGGCGCGTCCTCAGGGCCTTAAGCGCAAGAGCCTGGGGCAGCCACTCAGCCGATCGAGCTCTAACCAGAACCTCTATTCAACCAGTGTTCAGCAACACCAGTACCAGTGTCAGTCTCCACACCAACTGTCCCCGTCCTCTCTCCGAGAAAGTTCTGATCCCCGCGACTTGAACGCAGCTATGCCCCGCAGTTCGATCAAGATGACGTGCTTCCCTAACAGCCAATCCAAGCCCTCCACCAACGCTTTGCCCAAAACCAAAACCTTGGACACATCCAAAGCCATAGCGTTGCAGCTCAACCAGAGCTCCAAAATCGTCATTGAAATCAGACAGCCGCGTTCGTTGCAGTCGTATTCGTCCGCGTCCAACTTGCGCAACCACTCGAAGGATAGCAGCGACATCAACGGAGACAGCTCGTCCGTGTTGATCCAGCGCTCGAATTCGCATCCCGATATTCTTCTGGATCGATCCACATCGTCGGTCTTGGGCTACAGACGGTCCCCATCGCCCGATGGAACGGACTTTGGTAGCTCATTGAAGAAGCGTCGTGCAGATTCCGATTCTGCGTCGCCGTCTGATACTACCAATGAGGACTTAGTTGGCTCGCTCAGCACAGGTTTAGGTCTAGACGCTGCTGCCGCGGCTGCGGCTGCGGCTGCGGTCGCTGCGGTCACTGCTGCCGCTGCTGCTGTCACGTCTCCACCATCGATTCCAACTTCGGCTCCTGCGGTTCAAGTGTTTGGCATGAATTATCTTGCCAAGAGTAATGATACGACTCTCAGCAACAGCAAGCGTGCAGACGTCGGTCTGGGTCTTTCACAAACGTCCAACCCTTCTTTGGAGGCCTTCCGAGTGGCCAAAGGATCGTCCTATGTGTTGCTTGAGGATCAGCAAGAGATGGGTATTGATTACTCGCTCTTTACGCGAGTCGAGACTGCAGGGTGGAGGATTTTGATCCCGCCCAATGTGGTTGCTTCGTTCCATTCAGAGGACTTTGGATTGATGTTGAAACCAAAGGGAGTTGAAGATATCGAGGACGAAGAGGAACGGACGAATGACTTGGGGGGGCAAAGGGAGGCGACGAAGGAGGCGGTAATGGCCCAGGAAGGGCAGCAGCAGCAGCAGCAGCAGACTCCAGGGGATATCGAGGAGGAAGAGGAAGATGTAAACGTTGAAGGTGTGAGTCGGATCGCATTAAGAGATGACGATAAGGAGGATGAGTTGGATGACACATCCAGAACCGTTGGAGCTTCTTCCGTGATCCAGGGGCAAAAGATGATTCAGGATGATGAGGACCAAGAGATGGAGATTGGCGAGCACAGCTCTATCTCTGTTGCAGATACAATTAAGAGGTCGAGCCCGACGGGTGTGGTACCGAGGGGTGCTGTTCATGGAGAGAGACAGCAAGAACAGGAGGATATTGCGATGGATAAAGAAGAGCAAGACGAGCTCTTGGAGGATGTCTAAGCCATTACACTACACCTTTTTTCAAAA
This sequence comes from Gamsiella multidivaricata, assembly GCF_025024155.1. Classification (NCBI taxonomy): domain Eukaryota; kingdom Fungi; phylum Mortierellomycota; class Mortierellomycetes; order Mortierellales; family Mortierellaceae; genus Gamsiella; species Gamsiella multidivaricata. Next base: position 123,852 of record NW_026251770.1, read on the forward strand.
AAAATATAATAAATAAAATAAAATAAAATAAATGCTGATACTATTGTTCTCTCGCTCTCGTTCTCGTTCTACAGTGTTATTGTACTTCATTCCTTCGTTCAGTTAGTTATGAGTATCCTCATTTACGGTCTCGTTTCTGTATCAGGGCTTAATCATGGACCGACCACAACGTAGAAAAAAAAATCTCGTCCCCGGGCGAATATTTGTAATCAGCATTCCCAAGCTCTTAGGAAAAGGGGGGGACTACGCATAGCAATTTTGTGGGCGTCTCCATGATCGCGACAGCAAATCTAATATAACTCTCACTCTACTCAACTCAACTCAACTCCTTACCCCTTTTGAGACATGGATCTATTCTCGAACTACGCCGAGCAAAAGGCTACTTGATCCCCGCTTTCTCCCTCTTCCTCCTCCTCCTCCAAAAGCGAGACCCCCTACTGCTTGGTACCGACAAGGATTTAATCTCGGACGCGCCCGAGTCGCAGACAGTTCATCAATCGACAATAATTTCTATGCCAGAAATGACCAATTGGGTAGTCGCACCAAGCCGTTTTCAGGAGAAGGGGGGGAAAGAGGGGGGAGATCCGATGCGGGGGGACGAAGGGAAAATGCAGACGACGCGTTTGGTTCCATAGACCGCTTGAACAATCGATTGGGAAAAAAAAAAGTGCTCTCGTTGAGATTTTTCCCCTCTCCGTGTGTTCGATGTGCTCGAGTCCGGATTACGAAACGCTAAGATTCTGGACCAATTGAATCGTGTGTGTGTGGATGTTGCATCGGTCAAAGCGCGAACTCTAGGAGCGGCTCGACAAAACTGGATTGGGCATAACACAACAGTCTTCAGCCAAATTCGCCCCCATGGCAGTTAAACGACCACCCCCTCCCAATGACTCGCAGTTGCTTGAAGTCTCTTTACATACAATCCTCTGTCCTCGCTGCCTCCTTGTGGATGTGTAGCTAACAATGTAGCGCGTTGAAGGCTTAGGAGTAGAATCACACGCGAGATGTCGACTTTGGCTTCCAAAAAAAAAAAAAAAAAAAAAAAAAAACACTTGATCCCCCTCCTTTTAATTAGGGGAGTGGACTTTATTGATGCTAGGAATAGTAGAGTAGGTACATGCGTTCTACACGTCTGATTTTTTTTTTTCTCTGGAATGTATTACCTTCATGACAGACCCTCTTGATAGCAAGGTCTCCGAAACGAAGCTAAGGATGATCAAGCACGCGCACGGGCTCGTCATATCTTTTCAACATCATCTCTTGGATCTTCTTGTGTATGAACCACAAACTTCACGCAGACGAACGACTACAACGCGACCCCTCGTGCACAAAAATCCGACTTACGCCTGTATTGCGATCTATGCACTTTCAAAAACCATCATCTGCGTATTCGTGATAATGAAGGTCGCTTTCTCTTTCATATGTGCATATGGTGGTTACTCAACAGAATGTCCATCGTTTGGTAGATATGGATACTATATCAGACTCCTCACGTCCACCGTGTTTCTCCCTGATCTTCTACAAAATATCCCTCTCTAGCTGACTGATCCATTTATTCTTGAGCTCCAGGGCCGCTCCTATAAGTGTGCGATGCTTCCCGGAGAGTCCTCGTCGACGCGATCTTCACATTGATCCTCAATTACCTCAATATCTCCACCTTGGTCTATTTCCAAGGCAACGAGCGTGGATCTGTCAATGCGATCACGACCCATTGGGTGACCTCGAGCGCGAATTCAAGGGTGGGACGCGGCGATACCAGCGGGGTGTGTATGCGGAGATGGAGGGCGTGGGAGTCCCAGTGATATGGGTCGGGGTTGTCGATCCAAGAGAAGGAGCATGAGGCGATAGAGATGCACATCACGGTCGAGGCATGTGTGAAGGAGTATCATTCGGGTGGGCAGCAGCGGGGGAGTGGAGCGTGAATCGTTGTTGTCCTTGGGTCTCGGATGAGAAACCAAGCGTGTCTTCGCGAGGTTGGGGCAGAGCGGAGGCTCTTCATGTGTGTTCCTTGGCACTATTATAGAACGGATACGCGGGTAGCCAAGCTTGCAGGGGTCCGCACAAGTGTTTTTCAGGAGGGTAAGAAAAGAAATGAACACTTTAAGAAAAACAGTGAACCTCAACGTGGTACCATGTGTAACGTCCAAAACTGGATCTCATGCCGAGAGATGTCATCGACGGCCGTAACTTGGGAGCGCAACCTTATCCTGCATGCTAGAATTTTTGGGACAGGAATGAGAATCCAGTATATTTTTTTCCTTTCGGGTTCTGGCAGACGGGGGCCGACAATTTAGAAATATCAACCCCTCCCCCTTCCCCTCCTCCTCCTCCTCTCTCTTTGAAATGATTGGGTATCGCGCAGCTTTCCCAGAAGAGTGGACACCAGAAGCGGCGAGGAAGAAAGTAAAAATGGCACGAAGAAGTGTCAAAACGGATCATTTCCGGCGGACCAAACTCTTGGCTGCTAACATTGGCTGGGTTCTTTTCGACGGCGGTGTTGATGTTAGGTGGACGCCTTGGCAATTGCCAAGAAAAAGCATATCTGTGTTACCCACGGTGGTTGTGTCCGTAGTGCAATGACGCTCAGTGAACTCTAAATACTCAAAATTAGAGTCGCTTGGTGGTTTTTCTTGGCACAAGCCTAGAAAGATCATAGGGCATGGATCGGCAGAAATCTCGGTTGCACGCGGCACCTTTTGAGCGATACTCGGCATAGCACAATGAACTGGTATGTGCGCACACCGAAGTTTTATAAAAGGCATCGGATTCCCACCAGGTCTTGGATTTTTCATTATCATCAACCACACCAACAGTAAAGCAAATTGTAATAGCGAGTAAGCAGTTACAACCACAACAAAACATAACACCAACCCTTATCTCAAAACTCCAACTACAATCAACTACCATGTCCACCAAAGCTTGTGCCGCTAAAGGTCGCCGCGAGTGCGTCCGTGGCTTCTACAGAAACACCTGCCACAGCTGCGCTACGGGCTCTATCGTCTGTGGGATGTGCTCCCCTTCCTCAGCTTCTTGCAGCTTTTGTGTCGACGGCCGCAGGGAATGCGACGACTGTTACGGACTCGGCTTTGTCCAACGCATCTGCCAGGACTGCATCAAGGAACATTATCGCCGCCAAGGTCCCCAAGCCAAAATGACCAAGGCCATGGGCCAGGTTTCCAAGAGCATGGTCTCGCTTACGAGTGTCATTCAAACATCGCCCAAGATCGGTCCCAGTTATGACAGCAGGGACGAGAGCGATTCGGACGTATCCAGCGGTTTGAGTGCCCACAGTCTCTCATCATCCCTGAAGCCTAGGCTCCAAGCAGCAGCCTTGAAACTGAGCAGGGCCACGTCTATGTTTTCTGGCAGCACCGCGCACAAGGATATGACTCATCACCGCAAGTGGTCCTGGTCGTCCTTCAGCCGTACCCAATCTACCCCCATGGCTGCTTGAACACATTACACATAACCGAAATCACTTGTATCAACACCCCTGTACAACAGCTCTTCTGTACCATAATATACGACTCCCTGAAAGCTCATGAAAAGCAACAAATAAATCAATACACACGTCCAAAATCTCTAGCCAATATCGCCGCCGCAAACAGGGAGGTGTAACAGAGCACGAGAGTGCCGTTACGCAGATGCATAACATCAATCCCCCCCCCCCCTTCCCTCTTTCCTGTTTCTCTTACTGGCACAGTCTTCGCAGACGCATTCATGCAAATCTTGACGCACAGGACTATTTGGCGCATGGCCAAAACACCGGTCCAGGGATCGGGGCGCCGCCTATGGAGCGAGATGGGCGGGCAGACGCATAGAGATTCAGGGGCGAAGGATACATGTAATTACCATTAGGCGGAACCATCGTGCGTCAAGCACAAAACGGTCCAGGCGCACAATAACGCCCTCTACTCAGGAAGTATATAATGCCCCTACCCTCTTCTTGCAACCTTTCGCATATACCCTCCATCCATCCATTAATTCTTATCGTAACCACTACTTCTGTTTATCAATCCGTCCCGTTCTTGCAGCACATCCTCACGTTTTCATTACTTTCAGAGGCAACCCTGCTGTTTTATTTCCAGGTATGACTATTTGACCATCAGCAACCCTGGACTCAAAAGAATCGCACGATAACATCTCTGGGGAATGCCAAATCCAAACGGCCATCTCAATGATACTATGAAGACCCCAAATGGGATGTGAGTGGTCAGTCGTGGGTTCTCATGAAGGCCTCATGCTTTATTCAATGTGTGTTCTTTTGCTTATGGGTCTGCCGGACTTGAGCTTTTGGTTTGTGGTGCGCATAGTACATATGGATTCTGCATGGAAGATCTTCAGAAAGTACCAATATACACCACCTGCCGCGAGTGCTCACGCTTCCCATGTGCCGACTTAGCCTGTTTATCTAGTTTGCTTGGATGCATGGAACCAATGCCACCTTGGCGCTTCCAAGGGACATAGTTTGCTAATCGGTATTCACTTCTTTCTTTCTTTACCGACAGCCTCTCATTCACTGACACCTCGCTCTTACCCCTGATCACTTTAACCTCATTCACCGGGCGGCGGTTCCCCATTCCGTGCCGCTTCTTTCCTCATTCTTCGGCCTCCCTCCTTCTCTCCCCCTCCTCAGTCATCTCTTCACGATGTACCAGCCAGATGTTGAAGGTATTATGACCAACCATCCCATACTATACAATCTAAAATGAAACATATCGGCCCGCAGACGACCCAAACTTCATGACCAATAACTTCCCTGTAAAAAAAGAAACATCCTGGTAACTGGTATCCAGTATTATCAGTACTATCCACACCGTCAGCCTGCACGGCCACATTATCGTCATCATACACCTGCCGCACATGTCTCCACTCTCGTCCTTATCTCTCTCTATCTTGTACACGTGCACGCTCATAAACCCCTGCTTGCTCGTCGACCAGTACACAGTCGCAGACCACGCAATTGACCATGCAAATGCTCCTCGCACAAAATTACTTGAATAGCCGCACAGTGACCTTCACATCAGAAGGCTTATTCACCTAATTCTCTGCCATCTCTTTTCTATTGCTGCATACAGAGTCCGTCTCGCTGTTCATATCTCTGATATGCATCTCGCTGATGTCGGTCCTGTTCGGTCGCAAAACTGCAGGGACAAAGCTGGGAGCCATCAACTACGCCCGAGGATTGGTTATCGCACTCTACCTGATCTCCTGGGCGTTCTCGCTTATAGCCACGATGCTTGCTCAGACAAACAACTACAATATTGTGTCCTGTACAATGTCCATCTACATTTGCATTATCCTCTATGCGATCTCCAAAATTGTTATCTACTTGTTCTTAATGGAGAAGGTCTATGTTGTCACAGCAGTAGGATCCACGAGATCTGAATTCAAGGTAAAAGAGACGTGGCATTGTATCTCACTGCATTAACCATAGTTCTCCTGGGCGATGGAGCAGTACTTTTGGACTTTTGCCTGATTTCTCCAATATCTTATTTGCTCAATCCTTAGCTTTACAGGATTAACATGGCATTGATCCTGCCATACGTCGGTATCCTTGTTCTCATGCTCATCTACCGGGTCTCCGAGATTGATCCCTTAACGGGGCATTGTAGTATCGGATTGTTAAAACCAGCGGCGTTGCCACTGATTCTTTACGACATCTTTCTGTCGTCCTGGCTGACCGCGCTTTTCATCCGCCCCCTTATGAGCTCAACCTCGCTCCTTCAGGGCCCTTCCAAGGGCAAGCTCCGCGATGTTGCTCGGAGAACGTTACTGGGATGCGTGATTGCCCTAGTCCTGAGCTCGGCCAACGTCTTCACATTAGTCTACTTCCAAGGCCATGAGCGTGGGTTGATCTGTCTTACGTCATGTACACTGGATGTCACATTGAACGCGATTACGATCCACTGGGTGACTTCGCGCGGCGGTGGACGGGCACCGGGCGGGGGTCGCGGATCGAGGGAGAGGCGGGTTCTTAGTGCCGTGCATGGGACGCCTAGCGGGGGCTACGGCTACACGTCAAATGAGAAGCAGGTCGCGCCTTTGGAGTCTCATATGTCGATCACCGTCGAGTCATATGTGGAAGAGTATCATCATCTGTATGGTGGTGTTGGAAGCAGTTCAGGCACACAACATTGTTGAGGTGGACTGATCCTTCATCCACGACTTTACTTTTCTCCTTGTATTCATAGTAGCACTCCCTGATGACCTTTTCAAATAATAAACACCATCCTTTGCACTATAATGAAGTAAACATTCGTTGTTCTGCTGCTCGTGTGATATGCGAAAGAACGTCTTAAGGTGTTCATTTCGAAGTGAAGGAAAGGCTATCTCAGGTGTTCTAAAAATCCCTGGACAGGTTACAAAAAAAAGCTCCTTTGGGCGTCATGGGTCTTTTGCTGCTACCATGGACGGAAACACAATGCATGATGGGCTATAGCGCAAATTCTCACAAAGCCAACATTGCTTATTTTCCTCCGCACTTTGGTTCAAGAAAGGAGAGAAGGTACTAGGCGCGTGGCTCTCTTTTTGCTATGGAACAGGGGTGAGATGTTGGTTGGGCTTTATCAAGAAGGATGAATTCACTTTCCTTCGCATGATAGCCCAGCCTGCCGGAGAGGAAAGAAAAAAACAAAAGACAAAAAACAAAGGAAAGAAGGAAAGAGGGAGGGAAGGAGAAAAAGAGGTTGGAGTGATAGTCAGGAGCGAAGGTCCCGTTATTCTGTGAACAGACCAGGCCTTAAACCATATAAGCTGTTGTGCACGAGACAGATCTCTTTGTTGCAGCTTCTATAAGAATACGCTCCCTATTTCATGTGCCATGCTCAGGCAAAACAAAGAGAAAAAATGAGGAAACAAAGACGCGTTAATATTTTATTGCTGTTGATGCTGTAAGATACTGTTTGCACAGGACTTTGCATATGCATTGCCTATTGTTTGTTTTCGGTGTTGCCGCGCATTATTTATTTATTTATTTTTGTTCCAAAGGGGAGGAATATGTGCGAAGAACAGGGACTTGCTCAGATGGTCCCCCACTTCCTTAAGCTGAAGCCCTGTTTGTGCTCAAGTGAGAGAAAATCCAGGCACCAACACACATCCTGCCCTCTTTGGGTCCAGCACACACTGCATGCGTGTTTTACCTGACTTTACCTTCGTGCTTAGACGTGCGGTTAGTGGCCTCCATTCTTCATCGATGTACTTTATCCGCCAGCTCCCTTCAGCCAACAAGTCGGCCACCTATCCAGCTTTCCCTGCCTCTTTTCAACCAACCCCAACCATTTTATTTCCATTCTTTACATCAAACTAACTCTTTTTTTTTGCTTTTTCTTTCTTTCTTTCTTTCTTTCTTTCTTCCTTTTTTTTTTTTTTTTTTTTTTTTTTTCAACTCCCCCAGGACGCATACACATACACATGAACATAACACCTCAGAACACCCCGAAATCCTGTAGCGCCAACGGCAACCCCGGCTGTGTCCGGGGCTTTGTCCGGGACCGGTGCCGTAAGTGCAACCTGGGATCCATCGCCTGCCACATGTGCCAACCTACGCTTATCCTTACACCCAAACCAAACGAGGGCCGTAAACTGCACCGTCTATCGTACACAATCTCATCCTCGACTTCAACGCTGTTCCATCCCCGAAGAAGTCTTTCCTTCGAGCCATCCACGACCTTGACTTCTACAGCATTCCCCTCATCATCATCATCATCGTCGTCCCGAGCAACGCCTTCCTCACGTCCATTGCCGACATCCTTTTCTTCGCATCCCCCTCCTCCCCTGCAATCTCCAGTCTTGTCCCCTTCCCCCGTCTCAGTTTCCTTCCCGTCCGCACTTCTATCTCCCACCTTACCATCTCCTGCATCGCCTGTATTACCGCCACCTCTGCCCGCATCAACTAGCGCACCTTGCGTTTTTTGCAAGGATGGTCGTAAGGTCTGCGAGGATTGCTTCGGACTCGGTTACGTCCAGCGGGTCTGTCAGGACTGTATCCGAGAGAACTATCGTCGGCATAACAGCAGCAGCCATAACCTCGCGGGTGGGAAGATCCTGGCAGGTATCCGTCGCAAGACTTCGTTGTCGACCTCGACGACGGCGACGAGGACCCAGACAGGGGGTTGGTCGAGGTTCAAGGAACAGTTGGTCTTGACGACTCAGCGGTCGTTGCTGCCACAGGCTGGAAGACCCGCTTCGCCTCACGACAATGCGCTGCCGGAATTCATGGGCACAGATCTTGCGGTCCAGAATAGCGGCATGGGGTTGGATGCCAACAATAGCGGCGGCAATGGTAATGGTATCGCAGAGACGGTGATGGCTCACGAGAGGATTGAGTATTCTTCTGCGCCAGAGGTGTCGTCGTCACCCGTCTCGGGGAACCTTAGCGGCGGCGACAATAGCAAGACCAAGAATGGCAGTGCTCCTCGGTTGTCACTCAAGGCAGCGATCAAGAAACATCTCAAGGTGCCACCCTTGTTCACCCATCTTCACAACCATAATCATAGTAGCAATAATAGTAATAGCGATACCGGAGGCAAGCGACATCGCCGGCAGTGGTCGCTTTCGGCATTGCTTATCCCGAGTCTACTTCGGACAGCATCCTCGGCCGCATGAAGCAGCTTCCTTTTTTTTTTTACCATAGGCCCTCTTGTTCTTTGGCCATAGTCATAATCGTAGTCATACTCCTGAAAATAATAATATCCTGGTTTAGGTTGTCCGTGTGGACAACCTTAGCTTGAAAAAGCGTGCTAAAAAAATTTCCGGCCCCAGAAAATGCCCAATGAATCATCAGGGGTCGGATTCACGTTCGCCAGCCATACGGAATTCCTCCTCTTGTTCTTAAGAGACCGCCAAGAGAAAAAAAAAAAGACTGAAGGACAAAATAGGAACGGCCTTCCACCAAAGCGATAGCGATAATAGGTAAGATAAAAAACACAGAGTATCAAAATGCGCGTGTGACATATCATGGGAAGGACAGGCATCTGTCTTGACCAAGAAATTGCCCAAACGCGTTTGAAAGTTGCAAGCGGACGGTATCCATTGTTTTGCGGGTTTCATCATAGAGTCTTCAATTGCCGATTCAAACAAACAGTTTTTATAACAATGAGAATGGTCATGGCGATATCTAGAAAATGCGAAGGTGGAAATGGTAACTTTGGAGGGAGAGGGTGAAAACGAAGATGCTGATAATACGATTATTACAATTTGAGCTTTGCGCTTTTGGCCGCCTCTGCCTGGGACCCGCCCTTGATGCTCGACCGCTTGTTGCCCTCGCGATCGATAAAGCTGATGTTCTTCTGTCCCGAGAGCGCCTTGACTGCATCCATCTTGTCGCGCACGATCGTCTTCGAATTGCCCTTGTCGCCGGGTTGGCGACCCAATCTCCGGTCCCTGGCCTCTCTCTCGGCCTGGCGCTCTGCATCCTTGCGCCCCTTCTCCTTGATATCCGCCTTCTTCGCACGCTTGGCTTGAGCTCTCTTGCGCTTCCGCTCCGCCTGCTCCATCTCTGTATCACCCTTGACCGGTGCCTTGCCTGCAGAGTAGATCTCCTCTGGTGCCAAAAGGGCCGCGTCTGCAACACTAACAGGGATTGCTTCCTCCATGCTGATTGCCGGTGCATTGGTAACAACGGTGAGCTCAGCCTTCGGAGGCTTGGGTGCATAATGCCAGTTGCTCAGCGAGTCGAGTTTTTGACAAAGGTCCTGCCAGAGTGTTGTGATCTCCTCGTGCTTCTTTTCCAGTGCTGCCTCGCGTTCGCTCAGGACGGGTCCTGTTGAAGATGTCTGGCGAACATAGTCATCCTCGTACAGTTCTGCAAGCGACTTCTTGGATTTTTCGTCCGAGATCTCGACCCTGGAGGACGGATTGAAGGCCTTGGGGTTTGGTGGTGCCTTACGGACGACATCGTCCCAGTTGCCGGCCAAGATGCGCTCCTTGATGATATCCTCGAGGGTCTGTGTTGTTTCTGCGGTGATAACGGGGATGGGCTTGGCGACTGTCTCGAACTCCAGGTCCTCCTCCAGCAGACTGTTCACGGGCCGATCGGCCGATGAGGCCTCTCCCTTCTTGGTCCAGTCCTTGGATACAACGTTTTCCTGCTCTAATGCCTCGATTTGTTGCTTCAGTTTCTGCTGTGCCTTCTGGAACTTTGAAAGGGTTTCTATCGTAGTCAGGGGTAGGAAATGCAGATAGGTCAAACTCCATGATTCATATTTGTAGTCCTGGTCATTCTCTTGTTTAGGGTTTCAAAAGGTACCTGTCTCTGCTTCTCCCTCATCCGCTCCAAAGAGGTTGGAGACTCTATCGCCAAGCGCGTTCACTTCTGCGGATTCCTCATCGTCTTCAGCGTCCTGCATCTCCATATCCTCATCGTCGTCCTGTCCGGCCTTCTGCTTGCCAAAGGAATCTCCTTCATCATTCTTGGGGCGGCGCTGTGCCTTGGGACGGTTCGTCGTTCCTTTTGGTAGCGGGGCAAAAAAGTCGCCGTATCCCACATCTATTAATCACGCAGAATAGAATGAGTCAATTCTGTTGTCTCCTATAGGGCAGTATAGCGAGAGATGGATAAGCTAGAGGCAACCGCGACGTACCATGTGCATCGACCTCATTTTCATTCTCCTCCATATCGCCAAAGTCGTCATCCTCGTCGCCACTGTCGATGAGATCTGGATCAGCAAAGTAGTCAATTTCTTCCTCGTCCTCATCTGGCTCCTTGCCCTCAATTTCCTCCTCCTCCTGCTTCTCGGTCATAGCGTTGAACTCTGCCAAGTTGAAAAAGTCATCGTCGACTTCTGATGTCCTGGTTTTCTTCTTGACAGGCAGGTCAATATCATCCAACTCTTCCTCTTCCTCTTCCTCTTCCTCATCGTCATCGTCATCGTCATCGTCGTCGTCATTGTAGTCCACGATATTTTCGGAGTCTGATCCCTCCATCTCATCTTCACCAGAGAATCCCTCCATGTTATCTGTATCGTCCATGTCGAGACCCATGTCCTCGTCGTCAAGTCCCAGGTTCATTTCCGCATCGTCCTCATCCTCCTCTCCCTCTGCATCCCCATCGCCCTGCTCGTCGGCTGCTGTTTGTGAACCGGTCTTGTTGGACTTGATGTCCTTGATTTCTGCCTTGAGATATGACAGGAACGGGGTGTTCTGCATGTGGATTTCCTCCCAGATCTGATCGTTGTTGAAACCGTCAACAAACAATTCTTCCAAAATTGATCCTTGTCCCTTTAATGATCCAGTCTCTGCCGATTTGCCTAGATGGATTGTATATCAAGAAATAGTGGCAAGTGATTAGTTGTCTTGACAACGTAGTCCTGGGATGCAAGGAGAAAGTGGGTTGCTGCTGCACGCGGAAACTATGATGAAGTGGTGTTGCGGCTTTTTACCGAGGTCATAGAGGTATTTCGTGATAGCCTTGGCCTGCTCTGCAGACACCTCGGACTTTGTGAGAAAGACCTCTGGCTTGTCGAGAACCTCTTCGGCAAAGCTCTTGAGCAATGCCTCGTCAGGGATTGTGGTTTCCGCGGGCATGCTTGTGTACGTGTATATATTTGAGTATGAAGTGGACACAACAGGGATGAAGGTAGTGGACTAAAAGGAGGTATGGGAATAGTAGTTGACCGGTCGAAGACGAATGGTACTCTACTGAGGCATGCTGTTCTGGACACAAAAAAAAAAAAAGAAAAGAAAAAGAGTAAACAAGTCGCAGTGGCTTGCACAACAAGGACCGTCCTTGCTTAGTTCAATAAAGTTGGCCAATCAATCTCATAGACGCCCTGGCGCGTAAATAGGGCTCCGTAGACAGACAGAGCGCATTAAGATACTCAGAAACCTCTCTCTTTCCTCTTTCTCCGCGTCTCTCCATCCTTTACTCTCACACCGCACAAAAGATTTCGTTCATGGCTGCAAAGTCTAAGATCCGCAACAAGAAAAGACATGATACGGGCTGACGGAATACAAACCAGACGAAGGATATATCAACTACGGATCCGCCCCAAAAAATAGCGACGACGATATGGTGGTGACGATGGCGATTTTTACGGTATGTAGATGAGTTCTCAATGCAGTCCTCTAATGTCGTGCGACGATCTTTCATGAATATCCCCGAGCTCAAGCGTCAAAATGGAACTAGTTTATGGCGCTCCGTGAGTCTCTTACGGTGCTCAAAGAGACAGCTCTCAGAGCAAGGATCACATATACGAATGAACTTAGGGCGTAGATGGAGGGTCTGAGGAGTAGGGCACTGCGATCCAAGAAGGATGGAGGAATCCAAGAAAAAGAAAAGAGAATCTCGGTTGAAGCGCGAGCAGATATTATGCGAGAATGCCTCTGTGCAATCAAAATCAACCATGCATCCAAAGATATCTTTGTAATTCTGGTTTTAATGAAGGCTGCTATTTGCTGTCTGATTGCTGAGGATATGAAGTACTTGGAAGATGATGCTTCTGAGGGTTCGAAAGCGGTGTTCAGCACCATAGCTAAAGCGCTTCTTAGCATCCTGGTCACCACTTGTATCCTTCCGCCTGCGATCCTCTTGCTGTTATCGCTGAATATGTCCTTATTTGAGTGAGAGGAGCTCTCCCAATTGTGATCAGATGTGCAACGACCTATTTTGCCACTGCATCGGCTGAATAAAGATGACAAGGCTAGTCCTATGTTGGTGGCCTTTGCCATTCAGAGAACTAAGGATAAAATACATCCTTTCCTTTCCTTTTTTTTCCCTCCCGGCTCACTTGTGCTATGCTTGACAATACTTCAGGATGGTTATTGTGGATAAAATAAAACCAATATGTCAAGGACGTTGCCAAAACGTAGGTGGTTTAGTGAAATGATGGTGTCAGAGAGGCCAGACCAAAAAGATCGTTTGAATGCTTCGCCTTGTGGATTTAGAGGGACACATAAAGTCTTTTTGCAAAACGAACCTTGCTCTCCAACGTCTTCTACCATGCACTCTTTCCTCACTCCAGTCTTGCTCTTGGCATCCCATACTTTTGATACCGCAGTCGCCTTGCCAGTCCAGGGTGAGTATCGACATTGCCGCGCCATACTGAACATAGTAAGCGCAATGGCTCAATGTCCGATTTCCTACCCTTTTACCCATATTCTCACAACGTTTTAGACGGCTTTGCCGACCCACCTGCCGAGAATGAACAAGGCAAAGTCTGGCTCTTGTTCGCAATCATGATGTTCATCATATGCCTATCGCAAGCGCGCGACATCTATGCAGACCGAACTTTTCCGTGTCGAATTTTCAGCGTCGTTCTCAATATCGCATTTGCCATCCTCGTCCCAGTCGGAGCATATATGAAATACCTTAGAGATGACCCCCGGGAGAGCTCCAAATCGGTTGTCCAGGGCATTCTTATGGTGGCTCTCAGCATAGTTGTCGCGAGGCTGATTTTTTTCCTTTTCATTTTCTTATTTGACTTTCTGTTGCCGAAATGGCGAGAATGGCGAGCACAGCGTGAGGAGTGCTCCTCTTTGTTACCAAACCGGCAGTGATTAGCAGGGTTTGTCGTTGTGGATAAAGAATAGATATGCTGCAGAGATTCAATCGACGACTCGCAGTACGTTAGTGTTCTACTGCCAGACGGCACGCTATTGGCACCCAGGGCTTTTTTTGCGACAATAGTCCTTGCTGGAGCGATTGCAGAGGTATATTATCGTCTTGTGCTTGACGTATGGTCCCAAGACGGGAAGCGCTCTCGACTGCTGCCGTAGCTGTTCCTTTTTTTTTTTTTTTTTTTCCCTCCAAAAAGATGAAATCGGACGCTGCTGTACGCAATAAAAATGAGACGCTTCCAAAACGCAGCGACGGTTACTGAAGTGTAGGATATGAACTGGCTTGTAGTCCTGTGGTAGCGCATGAATTCAGGAGAGAATACGGGCGGCGCTCCTTTGCACCTTAGTTTATTCTTCACCGACAACGGATTTTCTCCCTGCGTGCTGGACTATTTGGCGAAGCACTTACAAATAAGAGAATCTTGCGTTTTGATCATTCGCTCTTCTTATTTTTCTTCTTTACCTCCAACCATGTTTACATCATTCACTCTGACCATAATCTTGGCATCACTTACACCTCATATCGCATTCGCCTTTCCAATTCAAGGTAAAGTAAAGGCTTATCTACTACTACTAATGAACAGCTGTATATGTCGAAGCAATTAATGAGTATGTTTCCTAAAAAAATGACTAGACGATGATACCGAGCGCCAGTGGGATCCATTCAGCTTCACGTGGTTCGTTTGGGGCGGTCTTTTCGGCGCTGTGTACGCTGTCCGAGCATGCGGGTACTACAGAGGCCCAAAGAGTCCTCACCAAATTCGGTCGGTTCTTTACTACTCGTTACTTGCCATAATCCAACTGGGTCTGTCAATCTGTCTTTATGCCGTGGATGACTCCACAAAACTTCCCGGTCTATACCGTACATTACTGGTTGGACTTACTGTGGCGCTTGCAGTTGGAGTGCTTAGTTTTGTCAGTATGACTCTTATAGCTCTTTTCTGGTCAAGACCAGCTACAGTATCCCAACGCGACGAGCGCTCTCGTCTGTGGCCTGAACAGGTCTCTGCGTAGCTTTATTGCCGTTAATAAAAGATTATACCACTAGAATGAGAAGGTGACCGTAGGATCAGATTCAGCTACCACGATGTTTGGGATTGAAGTAGCGAGTACTATGTTGCTAATATGGACATTAGAAATGATAAAGGGACGGCGAGATGGAAAATGTTGCTTGACGATATTATTCGCACTCTAACCACCATATCATCAAGCATTTGACCCTGCGGCTACCTGGGATACTCTCGGCTACCTTTGAGATTGGTTAAAGCGGCTGTTTCAACGACACGCAACAAGGTAAGTGTTCCATTCCAAATAATGCGTCTTTATTACAGTCCAAAAGCCTGGTTATTAAGCTTGGCTTAAATCCTACATCACTACCGGAGATGTACAACTATTGAGAACAAATCGGGGGAGTCTGCTTGGATGCCACGATTTCTCTGTGTTGAAAGCACTGCAGCTCGGACGGTATCAGTTTTTCTGCTTCTTACCTCAATATCTTTGGCCCGATCGCATCCCTACTGGTAATAAGTCATCTATCCCGTTACAACATGTCACGTCCCGCTATACATCCTTTCATAAGTAGAGAGAAGTTGAGGCGACATGAAGATAGCTAGAAAAACTGCGATATGAAGGCTACTAATACGGCTACGACTGAAGGTCCCGTTCATCAAAACCCAGGGTCTGAGCTATCCTTGGGCAGTACATGCCTGCCTACCCAATAACACAGCCACCATATATATCTTAGCCCAGTCAAAGAGTTGCAATCGTTGAACGAGGGTTCGATCAGGCCGCTCAGGATCGAGCTGAGCAACTAAACGATGAAGCATAGCTGAGCTTCAATAATAAAGTACTGCTTTTGCGCTTAGGCACTGGTTTACTATGGTGTCTGGGACTTAAAAGATCCTAAGGAGCGCGCACAAACTCCATTACAGTCAATAATACTTTTGTCGTCATCGATGGTTTATTGGCCCTCTGTCTCGACCTCAGCGCTACACACAATGGATAAATTGAATAAAGAAGGACGTACTTTGCCTTCAGCGTCCAACACTTTTTGGTTTTGCCATTCCTTTCGCCATGAACACCCTCGTTTTGAACATTGCCTTGGCGTCAGATACGTCCCTGCTCGCCTTCGCTTTTCCAGTTCAAGATAAGCTTCAATCTTGCTGTTTTCTTCAAGTATTCCGCATCGATCAATGCACGTTTTATTCTGGTTATGGTTCGCCACGGCCAATATAGCTGTCGCCATCATGGAATACCTGGGACACGACGCCGTTCTGGGCATGCGATGGCGTTCCTGCAGCTACTGTTGTAGTTCTGGTGGGATACGCAGTCTGCGTAGGATCAAAGGTGAGTATCGACTTCCTTTTAGCCCTTAGGAGTTTACAGGCACAGCATCGGATGAGTTTGTGCAACCACAGTTGAGCCGAATAAAATGATGCAATTTGCCCTCAATCGACAACTCCTGTTCACTCGGTTAATGGATTGGGGTCCATTGCCATCCGATTTGTATTCAAGCTACAGATCCGGGTAAAATATTGAAGTTATTAGTGGAAGGTGAGAATGAAGGTCTTTCTGAGATGTGCGAAAGCTGATAATGTATCATATAATGCATCGTAGTGAAAATTCAAGGCCTTGGGCTGTCGTACAAGAGTTTTCATAACATATGGCTTCTACTGAGTGTTTTTGCCATCGTTTTTTACTCGTGAATGGCATACAATTATATTTTCTTTCCTCCTGAATTCCTATATTGACGGCGGCATACACTGCTCAACTTTTGTATTGCCGCGTTCTTTGCCGTCCCCAATCGGTATGGACATCTTCGGAGATAAAGCTACGCAGAGCTTTTATGGAGTTTCGCGTGCTGCAGTAGCTGTAGTGCTGGCGATTTATTTGGTCTATGCAGGTTTCAAGAAGCTGTCGTCCCGGTGGCAAAAATCGTGCGCTCAGCATGAGGAACGCTCCCTACTGCTGGCAAATATTATTGAAGACTATCTTTTATTACTATCAGATGTTTATGCCTTTAAGCCGTGGTAAATAAAAAAGATGGAGATGACGCGGATGGCTTTCAGAAGATATAGGCAACACTACTGAGTACGGCAACAGCGGCCCAGATAATCTCCGGGTCACTGATAACAGTGGTCGCGGAAGATTCGACTAGAGATCCTGCAAGGTCAGTACCGTTCGCATTGGTTGGTTTGGCAGATTTCACCATGGCCTGGCATACGGTCTTTCCGCGAGCGGCAGATTTGACATGGTTTATCGATGAGCAATCAAAGTCCTTGCTACTCGACAGGATCGACATGCCGCCCTTGACCGTCGAAACAGAGGGCAGGGAGATATTGTTGAAAGCTCCGCGCATGTTGAGCACGCCTGAGATATCCTTCAGTTTTCCGAACCCACTAATATCAGTCAGATCAGTGTTGTTGGCGATCAGCAAGGCACCTCCAATGGAGGTCAGATCTGGAAATGAAATGTTGCTCAGGAGATTGTTCGAGACAATACTCAATGTCTGGCCAATGGTCTTGAGCTGCGGAGCTTTGATAGCCTCAAGGTTTGTCTCGTCAAACGACAGGCTAGAACTCACTTCTGAGAGCGAAAGTATCTGGAGACCGGTCAAGTGGCGGAGCGTGCAGTTCGAAACCGAGGTCAAGTTTGGAAGCAGCAGACTTAATCCTTTGCCTCGACCTTCCATGAGTCCGTTCGCAGCGACGACGAGCCGTCCAGAGATGGATGTTAGACTGGGCATCTCGATGCTCTTCAAGAACTTGTTGTTGCTGACGCCGAAATCTGTCACCTTGGAAAGACTGGTCCAAGGGAGAGTGCCAGAGTTATCTAATCCAGTGTCCTCAATCTTGAGCGAGCTCAGGGCTTGGATTTTGGGAAGAGAGAGCTGCTTCAAGTCGGGCGCAGTAATAATCTCAAGACCGCCCAGAGATTCCAGGTTTGACATACTGATGACGGAGAGGAGGGTATTGTTGAAGAGGGTGATGGTCCCTGTGCTAGCTTGGAGCCCATTGAGAGAGAGCGTGGTCAAATGTGAGTTAGAAGAGATCTTGATAGACCCGGCAAGGCTTTTGAGAGCGGGCCAGGCGACAGAATTGATGTTTGAGCCTGAGATAATAACAGAGCCGCTGAAGGCTGAGCAAGCCATGACCGGAGAGAGGTCGGCCTCGGAGGAGACATGTACTTGCGTTGAGCATTCGTCTATTTTTTTTTTTTTTTTTTTTCAAATGGATTCAGAGTTTTATGATCGGTGCGCGCGTGAAACTGCAGAGCCCGCAGTCTTATTCTTCTCCTGGAGCGATATGCATACCTTGCTGAGCACTGACGGCAAAAGCTGCAGAGAGCAGCAGGAGAAAACTGGGTGCAAGACGAGGCATTCTTGTTTCTTCAGTGGTGTTTTCTGACGGAAGTGCTGATATGGCGAAAAGAGATATCCAGGAAATGAGGGTGGGGAACCAGGAGTTGCGGCGTGGACAAGGAATCTGGTGCTTATGATTCAACAAGGAGTAGCCAGAATGGATCCTTATATAGCTGACGAACTACTCAACGCAATAGACCTTTGGTAAGTCCGTAACAAAGGGCACGGTGCAAGTGCCAGTTCGGTCTAATGGAGGGCCCCTTCGAGTTTTTAACTAGAATCTCGTTCCTGACCATGCTGGCACCCTTTTATTTCAGCAATGGACTGAGGTGACACCTTACCGAATTGCCGGAACCTTTTCTTTTCTGGAGACGGAAATAGATTAGCGCAAGCATGTGTATTATTAGATGTCATTACTAGAGAGCGTGGGAGAGTACTCCCTTCTCCCCCCAACAACGCCTCCTGTTATTGTTTATTTCCCCACTCCACTCCACTCCACTTTACTCATCTTGATCCTACTCCAACCCACCTCATTTCTCTCATTCTGATCCCTCGCTCATTCCATTCATTCGGCGTCTACTCTGATTCTCCTTGATTTCTCATTCTCATTCCAATATTCACCAGCCAATCAACAATGTCAATCAACGCCACTGCGCCCGCAAATTCTACCCCAACACAGCGTTCCAGTTCGGACAGTTCCTCTCAGGCACAGACCAGCTCTACTACTATCTCACCACTCTCTTCCGCCTCAGTGACTTCAGGCACTGCCTCGACTTCCGCAGCCACAGCCGACAAAACCAACCCGCCGTCAACGACCGAGAACTTGTCTTCACCAGCAGAGGCTGTGGATGCCCTGACAGGGTCACTCTCCAATCTCAGTGTCAATGCCTCCTCAGACTCAAAACCAGAATCAATTGCTACTGAAAATGCTGACACCAAGACTAAGCCTACCGTTGAATCAGACGAAGAGCTTAGCCCAGAAGAGGCTGCCCTGAAGGCCAAAGGGTTGAAGAGCACACATCGCCCTGGATTCTATATCCACATCAACTCGCCTAGGAGACTCCGCATCCAGACAAAATCAAAGACGTTTGACTTGGATCGGTATTGCCCTCATGCCAATGCAGATATGTTGAAGTGGGTATGTGCTTTATAGAAGAACCAGATGTTTCCATGTGTTGTTCTCAACCATGTGTTTAGGATATGAATTAATATTGTTATTTTCTATGGGCCATTTTATTGTAGGGTGTATTGCGAGCAGATATGACACTTCGATGTGGCGTGCATTACTGGGGATTCGATCTGGTCAAGAACGGACAGTGTATTGCGCATCCGGACGAGACGCTTAACGCCTGCCCTGTCGCCGAGGCTGAGTTGGAGTGGTAGTTTTATATTTACCATTGAAATTGAATAAATTGACCAGTTGTAAGTTTAGTATGGTCGTGAGCGATCGCGATCGCTATAGCGTTGCTTTTCTCGATGGCGGCCGTGATGATAATCCTTATCCGATACTCTATGGCGATCCCTGTCCTCATCTATCCCATAATCTCGGCCACTGTGCCGTTCTCGGTCCTTATCCCGACGTGTATCACGCTCATGCCTATAACCATGGCTCTCATGCGGCCTATCCATATTCGAATTCCGAGCATGCAGGGAGTGTGCAAGGGTCGTATCCTGCGGATTGTATTGTTGGCTGTACGTGCCGACGGGCCGATAGTGCTCCTTTGGATCCACATAGGCTGGATTCAATAATGCCCGCGCCTTTGCCCTTTCTGCTTCTTCTCTTTCAAGCCGTTCTTTTCTCAACCTAGCCATCGTATTCGTTTCGGGTTTATTTTTTAGGTCCTATAGTTATACAATGTCCACATGTGAATTTTAATGGAGATGCAGTATGTGGAACGAGCAGCATGCTTGGCGATGATAGCTCATGCCTACCTGGACTCTTGCCCTGTTGTTTTTCAGCCAATTAGTACGTCTGGTTGGTGACGCAGACCTGCTTCTATCCCTGCGATTCTTGTCCCGTTTATCTAGCATGCTTTTAACTACATTCATCGGGTCCTCGCGAATTTTTGAAAACTCCTGGTTATCCTCCCTATCATAGTGAAAGCACTTGAATCTTAGAGCTCAATTCCACAGCAGCAGTTTAGTCCGATGGAAAACTATCTGCTTACTTTCTGCGGCTCGTACTCATGGAGACTGCATGGTTTCTGGCGTACCAAGGAGTTTTTTCTACCAATACAACATGGCAGCAATTGAGCATAAACGTTCTTTCGCGGGTAGGAAGTGCGTAGGAGCAAATAGATGATGATGCTAACTGCTTACCCTTGCTAATTCCTGTGTCCAAATGAATTGCTATCGTGCGGTTCCATTTCTCCTGTTTTACTTTGACCTCTGCCTCATACTCTGGGTTCCCATGTCCATTCTTAGCGCCCTGAAAATTGGCAATAAAAAAAAAAGAAGCTTGAGAATGTAACGGCCTTATGTTTCAATGAACACCATATCGCTGTCATTGCAACGTGTTCTTTCCAGCATACCTCGTGCTCCAGGTCTGGCCAAAAATTGACCTGTTGCTTCGTGATTGTCAGGGCTTTGGTATCATTTGAAGTTGGTGGTCCTATTGTAGACACCGCATGATTATTGTCTGGTGGTTCGGCACCAAGACTATCTACGGTTCGATGCTGCGCTCGTTGTCGTAATATCGCCAGGCGATGTTCCCTATCCTGCAGTCATTTCATGGATATAATAGTCGATGTCAGGGTTATGTCCTTATCCATCGCATCTCATCTACGCAGTCGAACCAAAGTTCGCTTACAGCTGCGAGAGCGCGCTCCTGAATCTGCTTTTCCCCCGCCTCTGCCTTGGCTTCGTCCTTCCTGACTTTGTCCTGGTTCTTCTGGCTGTAGACATGCCAGCTACGGAACGTAAAATACAATGGGACTACTGTTAACCAGCGCTTCTCCGGTCCTCCTTCAACGCGAATGCATACGGATTGCGATGTCGTTGACATGGGTACCTCTTGTGCTGTAGGATGTTCATCGTTTCGTCGTTCTTTTCGTGTTGGTCTGCCTAGCCTAAGCAGTGCTAAGAAAGTCTGCCAAGGCAGAGTTTCCTTTTCGAGAAATATGTGCAGTGTGACGGGCTACTGCAGCAGTGTTGTTTCTTCTGTTCTCCAACGGCCGACCAACCTGCACTTCCTTACCCTTCCCACTCTCGACTTCTCATTGCATCTCGCCATGCTTGCCGCTGCAAGGGTCGCCGCCCTCAGAAACTCCTTTGCGCACGCTTCGCATTCATTCAGACGCTCACAGAGGGCCTGCCTTGCCACTGCTGCAACCACAGGTAAAATGATAAAGCCAGTGACCAACCTGGAAACGACTACGCAGTACCATGGCACTTACCTTTGACCGCGGCGCCTCGTGTTTTGCTAAATTAGAGTCATGGAAGCCAGGAAAATCGATTCATGGATACACAGTTCTCGAGGTACAACCACTGCAACTCCTCTCGTTCGAATCGGCAAGCTGGATATTGAGGGATACAAGTTAATTTTGCCTTCCATGCTTGATAGACACGCCATGTCAAGGAACTGGAGCTAGACGCTATTCGCCTGAAGCACGAAAAGACTGGGGCTGAGCATCTCCACATTGCGCGCGACGACTCGAATAATGTCTTTGGTGTCGGATTCGCCACACCTCCCGACAACAGTGCAGGCGTCCCTCACATTCTGGAGCACACGACCCTCTGCGGAAGTCGATCTTATCCTGTTAGGGACCCGTTTTTCAAAATGCTGAACCGAAGCATGGCGACATTTATGAATGCTTACACTGGTAAGCTGTATGAGAAGCTGGTGGCGGTGCAATAATTTATTATTGTCCTCGATGACTAACATTTATAATGATTTTATACACATCATAGCAAGTGATTACACGTTGTACCCATTCTCGACTACCAATCCTGTGGATTACAAAAACTTGAGGAATGTTTACATGGATGCCGCATTCTTTCCACATCTCAGGGAGCTGGACTTTAAACAGGAAGGTTGGAGGCTGGAGCACGAGAACCCAAATGGTAAGGACATACCTTGCGCCGTTGTGTTGCAGATGATTGCTGCAGTGATAAACAATACCAGTGCTGACGACTCCGCGTTACACTTCTATGGATAGACAAGGACTCTCCTATTGTCTTTAAGGGAATTGTCTATAATGAAATGAAGGGTCAGATGGCGGACGCAGGGTATCTTTTCTGGTCAAAAATGCAACAATACATGTTTCCAGGAACGACATACGCCTTCAACAGTGGAGGAGATCCTGCGAACATCACTGATCTCACCCATGAGGAGCTCGTCCACTTCCATAAAACACATTATCATCCCAGTAACGCCAAATTCTACACCTACGGAAACTTCCCTTTGGAGGACTCGCTTGAGTTTATCAACACTAAACTGCAGGAGTTTTCGCCTATCACTCCCCCGCTCGCTGAAAAGATCGTGAAGCCGTTCGAGAGTCCTCTCCGCGTCAATCTGACCTGCCCTGTGGATCCAATGGCTTCACCGGAGAAGCAGATTAAGCTGTCAGTTTCTTTTCTTACAAACAAGGCTACCGATACATTTGAAGGCTTCGGGCTGAGGATTCTTTCGGATCTGCTCACAGACGGACACGCTTCTCCCATGTACAAGGCGCTAATCGAGTCCAGCTTGGGATCTGAGTACTCTGCCAACACTGGTTACGATTCATCGACTATGGTCAGCTCTCTTTCGTTTGGTGTTCAAGGAATGATGATGGAGGACGCTCAAAAAGTCGAGGAGACGATCATGCAGGTCCTTCACAAAGTTAAGGAAGAAGGTGTTGATCCTAAGCGCATCGAGGCAATTGTTCACCAGATGGAGCTCGGACAAAAACATGTAA
This sequence comes from Gamsiella multidivaricata, assembly GCF_025024155.1. Taxonomy (NCBI): domain Eukaryota; kingdom Fungi; phylum Mortierellomycota; class Mortierellomycetes; order Mortierellales; family Mortierellaceae; genus Gamsiella; species Gamsiella multidivaricata. The sequence goes on from NW_026251770.1 coordinate 146,667, forward strand.
GCATTTACTTCTGAGAGTCTGTTTTAAGAGAGCTCAGAATGGTACAGGGTCTAGGCTCTCATTGCGTGCATCTTGATGTCTATAGAAAACATCGTTCTTTGGGATGAGTCTTATGCAAGGACTGTCCTCAGGGTGGTTCAATGGCTGCAATCCAGTGGACCTGTTAGAACTCAACAAGGTAGGCAACATTTTCCAGAGTCAGCTAATGATAAACTCGTGTTACTTCAGACGTAAGAGGCTAATATAGTATTTTTTTTAATGATAGAACATTGACCGCCTGAAATCCGAGATTGCTTCAGGACCATTCTTCCAGAACCTCATCTCCAAATACCTTTTGAACAACCCTCACAAACTGGTGTTCTCGATGACCCCCAGCCCAGATTATGGCACTGAAGTAGCGGCCAACGAGACGACACGTCTCATGGGCAAAACGAGCGTGTTGACAAAGGCTGACAAGGAGGCCATTTATCAACAGGGACAGGCGCTACTCAAGAATCAGGAACAAGTCGAAGATGTTTCATGCCTTCCTACATTGAAGGTGGATGATATTTCAAAGAAAACAAAGACGTTTTCGTTGGAGCATAGCGCTGTCAGCAGCGTTCCTGTGCAGTGGCGTCCTACTTCAACCAACGGCATCACGTACTTCCGCGGAATCAGTGTCATCCCAGGGCTGACGCCTGAGCTGAAGCAGTATCTGCCCCTGTTCACCGACGTAAGTTTAGTCAGCCTCGGAGCTTGTTTCCTTCTGAATCTTTGGATTATTGGACACACTTATTGAGAATATTTTGCTATTTTCTTCATCGGGTCTCATAGTCCTTGACGTCGCTGGGAACACACAGCCGTGCTATGAGCGAGATTGACGACGAGGTCAGGTTATATACTGGTGGTATCCGTGTCGCGCCTTTCCTCTCCACCAACCACTCCGGTACGTCATGGCGTTTATGAACGGCATTTAATGTCTCTGATAGTGCATCCTGCTGTTGTTAACGGGCTATGTGCCATTGTGTTTATCGATTATAGCCATCGACAGCACAGAGGAGGGGGTCTCGTTCAGCTCATACTGCTTGGACAGAAACCAAGACCACATGTACGATCTCCTAGGATCTCTCATTCGTGAGACTAACTTTGATAACATTGACAAGCTGCGCACTCTTATTCAAGGAGTAAGTCGATGCCTCTAATTTGCTTGATATGGGTTTAGCACAGCTATTTCCTTACGTGTAAAGATGTATGGCTATGCATTCACTAACTTTTCACGGTTTATTTGCTTTATTAGAATGCATCTGGTCTGTCGAACTCAGTCGCTGAATCTGGGCACGCTTTCGCCAGAACAAACGCCGGCTCACGTTTGACCCCTGCTGGGGTAAGTCCTAAAAAGATGTTTACAAGGCTGCGGGCCAAATTATTTTCACTACAGGCAAGACAGATAGCTGACGTTTCGTCCTTGTGGCCTTTGTGATGTATATCGATGAAACTGAATTGTATAGCATGCATCCGAGTTGTATGGCGGCATGACCCAGGTCCAGTTCATGAACGTTCTCTCTCAAAAGGAGGATCTCTCCGAGGTATCGCAGCGTCTAAAGGAAATTGCAGAGCTTGCCATCAAACGGTCCACTTTGAGACTTGCTCTCACCTGTGGCGAAGACCAGATGTCACGTAACGAGAAAGTGGTTAGCCAGTTTATCTCGCGCCTTGATGCCAGACCTGTTGATTCTGTTGCTCAGGTAAAATTCTTTTGCACGTGTACCAAGATGTGCTACTATGAAGGGATGAATCTTGCTAACGCTGATGGGATGTCTTCCTCTGTTCTCTTCGACAAATTAGCCCGGGTTCACCCCATCGTACGAAAATTCGTTCTTTGAGCTGCCCTATGGCATCAACTTTACCGCCAAATGTCTACGTGGAGTACCATACACGCACGAAGACGGAGCCAAGTTGCAGATTTTGGCTTCACTCATGTCAAATCTGTACTTACACCGCGAGATTCGTGAGAAGAACGGTGCCTATAGTGGTGGAGCAGGATACTCCTCAACAGGCGGGCTCTTTTCCTTTTACTCATACCGCGACCCTAGCCCTAAAAAGACACTGGCGACATATCAGGATTCGGTGCGCTGGGTGTTGGATCGTAAGGATTTTACGGATCAGGAATTGGCCGAGGCCAAGTTGTCGATCTTCCAGCGCATGGATGCTCCTGTCAGTGCGGCTGAAGAGGGAATGGTTGTGTTCACTGAGGGTATCACGGACGAGATGCGGCAGACGTGAGTAGACAATTGAAAAATTGAGACGGCTTTGAAATACTTTCTTGTCGAATGGCGACTGATTTTTTTTTTTTTTTTTTTTGCTGTAATTTGATACTCATCTTCATAGACGCCGCGAGCAGCTGTTGAAGGTAACAAGCGCTGATGTTAAAGAGGTCGCCAGCCGTTACTTGCTAGACCAGCAATCGAGCCAGTGCATTCTTGGGGATAAGGAATAATAATGTGATTTAGACACGATAAAGGGACGTCGGGGCGAAATAAAAACCCTCTGAAGGAAGAAATCGGTATATATCACTAGATGAAGTTCATAAAGAGTTTGGTCTCTGGCAGCGGCCGCAAAATGCTGTCGAGTTTGTCGAAATAATTATCTGGGATCCTGTCCACTAGGCGATGCTGCTCCCGAAGTGGCAATATACACAACAGACGCAACAAGCGCAATGGACACATAGCCTTACCGCGTCTCTGTCTGAGATCGTGCTCATGCCACGCGGCAGGCACACCCAACCCCCAGTTTCTCCATCTTCTTATGATAAGCTCCCGCTAATGCGAGTAAGGAACTGTTTTTAAAGTGGCAACAATCGAGCTGAATATGCTGCAGTTCCATGGCGTGGCAGAATAAATCTTGGAAGTCCCCGTCAATCAACTATGTACAGGATTAGAAGCTGATATCCGTCAAATCATTGCTGGGATTTAACATCAGGTTACCGGATAACGCGGCCCTTATAGAGTGAAGAAATCGGCCGTTAACATTGTCTGCGAGGACCTCATAGAGCACCCCTTCACTGAAGTCGGGGTTGTCCTCACATACCAGGGGGAATTGATGACTAAGCTGTGAGAGGAGGAAGATATTCTCGCTGTTGACCCGCCTATCCTAGAAGCCCAGCTGTTCGATGAAACAGCTACATTGGACCAGATCCATGCGGGACCCCCGGTGATCCTTCCAGACTCTATTGATCGCTATTGACTCGAAGATGATGGTTTCTCAAGCGTGAGGCATACAGGTGGAGCAGAAGAGGCTATGGGACTCGACGAGCGCGGGATAGCATGGCAGGGCTAAAATACCGTACGACCTACGTGAGAATTTCAGGGAGATCTGGGTGAGGAAATGGCCCGAGTTGTGAGGGTCAGCGCACACGTCTTAGGTGGGTCGGTAGTCTTGCCTTCTTTGCCAGCCATGGCTCCATCGCAAGCAATACGTGATGTTTTGGTCATGGTGGGTAGGGAAGGCAGAGGAGAAGGGAGGACCCTCGCCCAAAACTTTATTGGATTCAGATCGCGTGCAGCCCTGAACGCGTTCTTGCACTTGAAATGTTAAGAAATACACGCGTGGAGGAGTCTTTGGACTGGATATGTAAAATGCCGAGGCGCATACTGTATCATCTTGCATAGCGATGGATAGATCTGCGGCTTCTACTTGAAGGAATATCGTAAATATCGTATTCAGTTCAAACATTAGCAATGCAGTCCTTGCGTTTTCTCAAGGCTCGGTTCATGGACCGATTTTTTTAAATCCGATATGAATGGGTCCTTCGGTCTCATCCGGATACCAATAATATTCTACACGTCGCGCTCCTTAGTCTCCGGTGATAGAGTATTGGTCCTTGGAAACTATTTAATTTCTTATTGGAATGTGCAGACTTGATGCTCAACAAGGAGATAAAGTGAGCGGGCTACTATTATGTGTGATCACTACGAACTCCAGACACTGCTTTGTTGCATTCAGTCAGATTCAAAACCAAAGTCAAAATCCTGGACTCCGCCATAGGTACCGCTCATCCACATGAAGTCCATATCGTCATCATAGTCGAGTTCAATCCCCTGGTCGATAAACCATTCGTAGACAACCGAGCTCCCCCCATCGAGCGCATGCTTGGAAATCATCAGCGACTCCAGCTTGCCCACGCGGTTCAAGTCGTTACCTGCGGCTGCACCCTGGTATTCGCGCGCCCTCGCCTGCTGCCGCTTAAGTTCCTTCTGATCTTGTGTGAAGTCATGTCCGTAACCAAAGTGCTTGCCGAAAAACTTCATCTCGCGGCTGTGGAGGTTGTAGCCCAAATAGCGAGACATGTTCCAGATTTCAAGACTCTGTTGAAGACCAGGCAATACCAACGCAAGACCGTCCTGAACACGAATGCGATAGTCGGCGTTGGACATGTCGAGACCCTTCAACTGACGCATCTGGCCTAATTTGACGAAGAGTTCTCGGAGGATGACCCTGTCGAGGTATTTGTTGCGATGCTTCTGAGCTGGGAGAGTTACGCGATGAGTTTTCTTGGTGCCGTTCTTTTTCAGGTCCTTCCTCTCTTCATCATCGGTTTCGCACTCAATCTCAATTTTTTCTTTGCCCTTATAACTCCCCTCCTCATCGCGCGGAGTGATAAAGTCGTAGTACCCCTCCTCATCAAAGTCGTACCTCAACTTGTAGTCGTCGTGGTCTAGAGGCTTTGGGGGAAACCGTATGAAGTCTGCGAAAGCTTCAAGAGACGAGCTGCTTCTCTCGTGCGATAGGTTCGACTCCTCGTTAGCGGCATCGGAGACCCCGTCGAAGGCATGAAGGCACACGCCCGAGACGTTCAAGTCTTGCAGCCCCAAACATGCCCATGGACCATTGAAGAGCTGCAGTCTCACTTTGCCACAGCCGCTTAAGTTCAGTCCCCACAGACCGACGCAGCACCGGACAATGGCCCTCACACCCACTGTAGTGATATTGCGGCAGTGCTTGAGCGACAGAGCAGCGAGTCCGCCTGGGACCACTTGACCCGAGAAAACTTTGGCCTCCGGAGCCGGCAGCAATGTACTGTCGAGATCCTTAAAATAGTCTTCCGGCAACCCATTAATAATATCTGCCTTGATCTTGACTTGCTCCTTGTTGGATAACCTCTTCACGGCCTCGACGCGTCTCTGTCCAAGCTCATGTTCGTGCCAAGCATCAGGCACACCCAATCCCAGCCTCTCCATCCTCTTTCGATAGGTTTCCGCCAGTACCAGCAAAGATCTGTCATGAAGGTTGCAGCCATCCAGCTCGATGTGTTGCAGCTCTGTGGCGTAGCGAAACAAAGCCTCAAAGCCGTCGTCCGTCAACCTGTCGCAGTAAGAGAGCTGAATCACCGTCAAGACGCTGTTTGGAATGAAGGTCCTCTTAAATGAGCCCAGCACAGTCGTGAAAGTCCTGGGTGTTTCTTTTGCCTGTTCACGCTCGAGGCGAGCCCTGGGTTCGGCAGGATCCTCAACAAACGCATAGAGCATGACGTTATTGACGTGATTGTTGTGCTGACAGGCCAGTATGCTCATCTTGTCCTTGCTGTCCCAGATCAAGGGAACAATACCCTCGTTCGTGATGTTAGTCATGCTGACATCTAGACTCGCAATTTGCCTTCTTGATCGCTGTTCGTTTGATTCGCTCCAGGAACTCAAGGCGGTCAAGAACTTGTCCGTTACATCCGTGCCGTTCATATGAATGCTCTCCAGATATGGACAGTGTTTCATTGTTTCGATCAAGTCTTGGCTGGTGAGGTCGCTCATGTGGTCCAGATGCAACACTTTCAGCTGGGGTCCAAGCCGTGAGATGACTGGGAGACATGACTTGCCGGTCATTTTGTTGCAGCGATTAAGCCTCAATTGTTCGAGATGGAAGGGAAATTGCGTTTTGGTGCCCTTGAACTTTGCAGGTCTGGCAGTACCGGCTCGACGGTGGAGCGGGATCACAGCTCGTGCAATGGGGGGAGGTGCACGTCCAGAACTGGAACGGGTTGGATATCTTTTGGATGATGGTGTGGCAACTGCATTTGGCAGAACTGGTCCGGTGGGTTGATGTTGCCGCTGTTGTTCCTGCTCGGATTCCGTTGATGTGGAGGGTGCAACGCCGACACTCTCATAAAGATAGTCGCCCTCATGCTCAGTCTCGGTCTCTGTCATACTCCTATACTTGGCCATCTTTTTATCGGCATCGTCCTCCTCGTCGTCGTCATCCGAGCCACCCATCGTCAATCTCTTGCGCTTTTTGGAGGATCCGGGAGCTGTGTTATAGGGATCGCTATGGATCAAGACCTTGAGTGTCTCAGCGGTGACGTTGGTGCGCGACAGGTCTAGGTACTTCAATCTCGTGCAGTTCTCTGCAATCAATTCCATATCCCCGTCCTGGAGCTCTGCCAACTGAAGCAGGAGATTTTCGACAAAGCGGCCATATCGAATGAGACCTAGGCGAAAGCCCTTGTGTTTTTTCCAGATATCATTGACGGTTTCCCCTTGCAAGTAGACGGTATTCCAAAGTTGTGGTGCGCAGACAGAGTGAAAAAGACGCGATACTTGACAGGCGCGCGAGAGCGTCGCAGGGCTGAGGTGCTTTGCAACCTGGGAAAGGATCTCGGGTAAATCGACAGGGGAGGTGATGCGCGTCACTGAAGTTGATGATTGAGTGGTGTTGATTGCGGCACGCGTTCCGGGTGGCTCTCTTGCCTTATTTTTGTTCTTAGGCATAGTTAGGTTGGGCGGAATAAAGGAGTGGTTGGTGATGAAGCGCCAAGATCTCACTGTTGCGATCATGGGGCTCAACTTGCCTTGAAAGTGACGGTTCACACTAGTCGGAATCGAACTCTTGAGTCGTACATCTTAAACACCACCCAGGCTGAGCTTCTCCACCCAGTGTAGGTCCTTCTCTGGTTGCATACTTGTATTTGCTGACTAGAACCCTCTATCTTTTAGCTTCATCTACAATACATGTGAAGCCATGCCCGTATCCGAAATAAATTCCACTCGTGTCACCGAAACGGTAACGAATAAATATTCTGTTGGAGATCAGGAAGCGTTAATGCAAGAGCATCCTGGGCTCGAATGCGGCAGTATGCATTGGACATGTCGAGTGTCTTCAACTGGCGCAGCTGACTGACTCAGTTTAGTGTAGAACTCACAATATATCGCCCGTAGGGCGACACGACGGGTAGGTTTGATCCGATTCTCGTCACCATCGGCCAAGCACTCGATATCGATCTCCTTTCCTTCTCGTCGCTATTCAACAGAACATCATCCTTATCCCTATTGCCACTGTCCCGGCCGTAGCTCTGTAGGCAGAAATAATTATAGTTACCCTCCCGATTTTCAGAACCTTGAGGAGGAACTCTCATTCTTCAATCATACATCTCATTCGTTCCCTCATGAATCTATTGAAGATGCTCACTAGTTGGACAAGTAAACGCCCGAAATTTCCAAGTCTTGTAATCGTAGGCGCACCCATGGTCAATAGAAGACTCTCATAGTCACATGGGAGCAGTCAAGACGACTTTGGGATCGTTAAACGGAGATTATATTCGGTACGCGTTGAAGAAGTTGGTAACAGGGAATCGGTCCCAGTTGCATCTTCAGTGAGCGAGTTATCTACCTTTTTTTTTTTTTTTTTTTATCTTTGTTGTTGACCATGGCTTCCTGTGAGCCAAATGATTGAAGAAATATTGACGGACGATCTGTGGGAGCAGTCAAGGACAAGGGCAAGCTTTAATCTCATGTTTTGATGCTTTGTGGGTCTGTTGTCCAAATATGCACATTGCGTATCTTGGGCTGTCTTAAACAATTATTTAAATAAACCATTTATAATGTCTACACTTCCGTAATAGCGTCTTCATCATCTCCTTCGGGCTTGACCTCCTCAATCTCCGTGATCTCTGGGACCTCGTCTCTCATCAGCATATTGACAATTTGCTCCGCAACCTCCTGCACATGATCTTCCGTCTCTGCCAGGTGCATCTTCTGAATCACAGGATATGTCTTCTTTTCGCGGAGATAGTCACGTCCCTGGCGTGTGGATGTCAATATGATCAAGCCCTCCAGCAAGGTTTCCCGCAGATGGGCATCGGCCTCACGCGTTTTTGTTGGAGGCAAGAGCTGGATGTCCTCTGGCATTCCCTCCATGTCCTATATGAATACCGTCATAAAACAGTGATACGGATCGTTAATAAACTGGGTCCTTCGTTGAAACCATTTTTTAAAAAGAACAATCGATGAGCTTCACACATACTTCAAGATCAAACTCCTCGGGGCCGCAGAGAGGGAGCAAAATATAAGGCAGGACATTGATATCGTCCTCATCCAACAATGCTGGGTGGTTCTCGACTGCGAAACTTGCGTTCCTATTGTGGCGAACAGCACAAAGATATTCATCCACGTCAGTGCTCTGTTTGATTGTAAACCATGCGCTTCTCATGTCGCTTAATATCGATATGCCTTACTTGATCGTTGTGATAACACCTCCTCGACGGATCACGCTGGGATGCTCAGTGAAGCACACGATCTTTGAAAGGGGAGACAACGCGTTGTCGTCCTTTGCAAAAAGGAGCGTACGGCCTTTAGGGAACTATGGTCCAGTTGTCGAAACACAAAACGAATAACATTGTACCATTCTGTAAGATTTTCGATCGTTTTCTTTAAGGTGCCGCAGGCAATGTCGCTTTTTTTTTTTTTTTTTTTTTTTTTTTTTTGTTCGCAGCAAAAACTTACAGTGGCCAATGTTGCAAAAACGCTCGCCAAAAAGTCGAAGTTGCACTGAGGATTGTATCCTTTGTCCGTGCCCTTCAAAAAAATATCTGCCAGCTGTCCGACAGCGCTGGTTGCTGTCGTCAATCCCTCGACTGGCTTCCCGCTCAAGTTCAGGACCTTGCCTGAAACATTGTCGTTCTTGCACATGTTGGAGAGCAACATGCATCCCAAATCTGCCAAGATATTGGTCTTGGACTAGAAAGTGTGAAGGGAAAAAACTCATAGTTTAGAATTCTGGTGACCACACCGCCTCCTACAAATTTAAAAATTCCTCCCAATGCCATCCACGTACGACGATAACGTTGAAGATGAGGTGCTTGATAAAGTCTTCGTCGTCCAACTCTGCGCAGATGACAGTCTCTCCTGAAAGATTGATAAGCGAGCGAAGAGCGTCATGGGCAATGGCCTATAACAAGAAAATAATATTTACAGTTTTAATCAGCAATGTCCTACTGCGCCAGGATCTGCCAGATGAATAGTTTTCGTTGTCTTGTCTTGTACCGTGTCCTCCTTGACCAATGCCTTCAGATCCTTGCAGAGAGGCTTGGCGTGCTTCAGAAAGACGTGAAAAAACTCTGAATTGCTCGGAGTAAAGGAGACGATGTTGTGGATGGCAATCTGACGGACCTATATGATTGTTCAGAGAGCTCAAAGAGTCAGCGCGCTCTACTCAATACTCGATAGAGCCCATAACTGCGCAGATAGAGTACAACGCATCAATAGTCCCTTGCAAAGTCAGGTATTCTCGTCGTACCTCCATTCTGCCGTCGTGCAGAAAGGGCAAGAGCTGGTTTGGTCGATTATATTTAAGTGGGCGAAGCACGCACAGATATAAATAAAAAGCCGTTAGTTGCTGACCGCTGCTGCTGAGGAAAAGGCTACAAGGAGTCTCCTGATAAATCCACTGGCTGTCACACCTCTTCAATTTGGGCTTCCATGGTATCGGTGTTATGTTGAGTCGAGGGGAGAATAAGGAATCGAGGGGTCGCGCGAAAGAAGGATCGAGAGGGTTGAAGGACCGTCCAAGAGTGCAGAAATAAGCTGTGCTAGGTTGAGAAGCACAAAGCCACAAACCCAAACAAGTTTTGTTTCTGTGCGACCAGGAAGGATTCCCCTATTCAAAATGCTCTTCACTTCCCTTCGACGCGGCCTTCCCTTAAACTCACGCCCATCCACCCCTGCCCGCCTGTCTGTCTTTCCCATTGACTCTCTTCACCCTTTCCGCTTTTCATTACGATAATACGACTAAAGGGCACGCATTCGACAACCACACCTAAGACAATTGCAATCGCGGTTCATCATCATCCACTTCTCTTTACAACACGCCAAAGCGGACTTACGCGTTCTCCGGTAACACCAAAACCATGGCGACCTCAAAACGCAAATCTATGGTCGACACGTCCGACTTCTCCAAAAGAGCCAAACTCTGGTTCACTGAGGGGCTTGATGGTCTGAGCTCGTATCTCAAGTTGAAACCTTTGGATGTTCTTGGTGCGTCCCAACACTTGACTCGTTTTACCATAATACTTAACTTCGTTGAATCTGTACGAAGTGACTGATAAACCTTTCACACTTCGGTTTTTCTTTTCCTTTTTTCTTTTTTTTCTTTTTTTTTTTTCTTCTTGAACCTGCAACCAATAGCCATTGAACAACAGCGAAAGAAACGGGACTGGGTGGGGGCGTATCCTGGACTCTCTGATCCAAAGGACGGCTACTATGTCAGAGGCGTCCTCCTGAAGTACGACGCGGATCAGGAACAGCTCACGCAAGGCCGTCTCGGCGCTGCGCCTACGCCATATTTCCCCAGAAATGGGCCCGATGCCTTGGTAGAGGAGGGCAAGCCTTATCAGTTGGGGCCATACACAAAAATACCTGCGTTTACGATACCGGATTTTCGGGAACGGCCCCCAACACGATCACGGTCGCCACCTTCAGCTTATGGTCGTCCCTCGCAGTCATACAGGACACCCTCGCCCTCGGATGAATCAACTTACCAACCATTGGCGTATCGAACTCAGCACTCGCAGTCGTCGTCGCGGCTCGGAGGACTTTTTCATAACAGATATGAGCAGAGCTCACTTTTGCGGGCTCGGCCACGGATCTATGCAAGCAAAGCCCAGCGGACGACTTCATTGCTCCAAAGCAAGGTAACAAAATGCGCTGTGGGATTGATTGGAAATTGGCAGCACGTGCATGTACTGATTATTTCCAACGATGCGTATGAACCATTTCTCAATAGTATAACAAGGATGAATCCATCGCGCGTCAACGTCTCTTTGAGCGCCACAGTCAGAGCCATCTTAAGCCTGAACAAAGTAAGAATCGGCTGCAGATTGTAAACTCGATCTGATCTTAGGATGGAACTGGTTGTGCTAACCATAAATTGAATATTACCCATGTAGATCGCCTCAAAGCTGCACTGGATGCGACAATTGGTGCCCTGAGATCAGATAGAGAGAGCTATGCAGGCTCCAGAAAGAGCTCAACTCCATCCATTGAGGAACAAGTGGCTGAACAGCGCAGGATTAGAGCGTATAACCAATCGAGCGATAAGGAAGATTGGGATTTTGAGCGGAACATAGTGCCACGGCAGGCTGCCTGGCTGCGGACAAAGGTATCTAAACGCGGCAGACCCCATGATCATTCAGGAACAGATGACGACCTTTTTCATCGTTCACGAAACTACGATACTGATAACTTTTTTCTGATATTTTATTTTGGTTGTGCGAATAGTACCAAGGAGATAAGGAACCAACATGGCTCAGGAACGTCAGGAACCTAATCAACAGGAATCTGCCAAGGTAGATTTTTTGACATTTCATGGATATGAAGCTGGATGCGACGAGTTTTTGGATATTAACAACTGCATTGCATTTCCTTCTTAACTCCAGCATCGAGCAGCAACCGAAGCCACAGAATTATCAGGCAATAGTGAACAAGCATGAGCTCATTGAGAAGGAGGTAATATAGGAGCCAGATGTTTTCTTGCGACTGAACGAGTGTTTGCATCCATTGCTAATAATTTGTTGCATTAACATTTCTGTAAAATAGTTGGCCGCGCGAAAGAAGTCATCGCAACCTCCGTTCAAACCGATCACCCAGCAGGATGAAGAAAAGGTACGTGCTCCTGCCTTTTTTTCATCTCATCCTGCAAACATGCACTGTTTAACATATTAAACCCATTATGGACTACAATGAAAACTCAACTGGAACAACAATAGATCGAAGACGCACTGGCAGATGGATATGGCGTGGTGGCGGAAGGGTTCAATGTTTCTCTGTTGAAAAAAGACATTCATACCCTTCGGCCTGGAGAATGGCTGAACGACGAAGTCATCAACTTTTACGGAAACCTGATCATGGCAAGGAGTAAAGAGTCAACAACGCTGCCCAAGGTCCATGTCTTCAGCACATTCTTTTACAAGACATTGAGCGAGAATGGATACGAAAAGGTCAGGCGGTGGACAAAGAAGGTTAGTCGGCGAAACCTGGAAGTAGAATGGAGTGTGTAATGCGTGGGCATATGAACTAAACCATGGTTTCTTCTTCAAATATTGTTTCTCAGGTCAAGATCTTTGAAATGGACTATGTGCTACTCCCCATTCACCACTCGGGCAATCATTGGACGACGGTGGTAATTGACATGAAGAACAAGACAATAGAGTACTACGACTCACTTCTCGGAAACAATCCTAAGTGCTTCCTGGTAACAATTTCCCCTGTATTTTTTTTTTAACCTGACCATGAGACGTCCACTAAGGAAGTAAGGTTGATTTATATTGCGTTGCATGTCCCAATAGATTTTGCGTAATTATTTGGAACAAGAATCACAGGACAAACTGAAGAAGCCGTTTGATGATAGCGGATGGGAGAACAAGTGCCCCAAGGACATTCCTCGACAAAAAAACGGTTTCGATTGTGGAGTCTTTACATGCACATTCATAGAGTTCAAGAGTCGTGGTGTGGATGATCTGGCTTTTTCGCAAAACGACATGCCCAGTCTCCGAAAGAGGATCGCTCTGAGTATAATAAACAAGAGCCTTTGAAACCGCCCCGAGACGAAGGGACCTCATTGGCGAACGGAACATTGAACTTGGTACGAGTGACATATAGTCATCTGGCATTTTATTGTTTGTTATGGTAGGGCTATCGTGAACGCGCCATAAGAGATAGATACGTTAGTTACAGCTGCCATTCTGGTCATCATAATACACATCGGAATGAAACAGAGGTGGGGAAAACGTACTCTGAGGAGTGCCAACGCTTTTTCAAGATTGTCGATGGCAGTTGGGACGTCATCGTATGTCAATGCAGACACGGTCCACTTGCAGTGCTTCTGCACCTGTGCGCTAACTGTTGGGTCCAGAACCATGGGCACAGGGGCGTACGACTGCGGTGATGGCGTCTGTTGAGGCTGCTGATATGGGGCAGAAGGTGAGCTGAATCCAGCTTGTGGATAAGGTGTCTGCATAGGTGTAGGGGCAGGTGCAGGAGCCGGCGATGGTTCCACAGAGTGCTGATAAGGAATATTGTTGTTGATATTACTGGCGCCATATCCGTACTGTGCGTTAGGTCCAGGGGAGGCGGGATTCAATGGGGTTGGTGCGTAACCTGAATTGGGTTTCTGTGACGAGACGGCAGGTGGGATATATGTCGAAGGAGGCTGAACGGGGATAATAGGTGCGCCTGCTGGGCTCTGGAAGTTCTGGCCTTGATTCAAGCTGGGACTGACAGCAGGCTGACTCCAACTGTTGCTAATCGAGTCATTAAATGAGTTACCATTCGTGCTCGATGGTCCGAGAGGTGGTGAAGGAAAGTTGGAGATCGTTGGAAAGCCTGGTCCACTGCTGACGGTCGGTTGAGGGGTGACGGAGGGGTTCGAGTGAGCAATATGGGCGGGCGAAAATGTCCCGCTGCTAATATTACTGTCCACTCCCGTTGCAGCAGCCTCGTTATCCAATGAATCTAATCCTGCTTGAGCTACATCTGCAGATGTCAGGGTTGGTTCCTGAGGCTTGTTGGCCCCTGGAGGAGGAGTGGGTTGGCGACCGTCCCTAATGGCCTTGACAATCTCCGCAGCCCTCCATTTTGAATACTTGATCTTTTCCTCAACTTCGGCATCAATGTCGCCAAAGACTTTGAGAAGCTCCAAGAAGTTGGCCGCTGCCACAAAGTTCTTGGCTGTTTTCCTATTAAATGTGGAGGTCAGGAAACAGTGCGTCAGCCTAATCGCGATTACGATCGGTCTCTAGTAGCTATACCATGACATCCTGCAAAAAAACTTACTGCGATCCCTGACCAGCGCGGTCTTCATCGTCAGCCTTGCTGAAAATCTTTAATGCAAAATTTTCAATGTGGGCGTATCCAACCAGATCATTTGAGATGGCCTCGTTATCGCCGATATCCTTCCGTTGCTATGATGAAAGAAGTGATTATCGCTTAAATAGTCAATGGATTGGACCCTGCTTTGCTTTCCACGCACAAACAAAACGCTGTTCAGTCGAACTCATATTGCCGATGGACATAAAAACAGCGTTGTTGTTTCCGCTAACCTTCTCAAGTGTATCCAAAAGCTTCACAACGAACACCCTGTTGCTGTTGTCCTGGCCTGCTTTTGGAATAGCGAGCTTGGCAGCGTAATAGTTAGCTACAAGAAGCGGATAATATATTGAGAGAAGAGCTATTCCGTTAGAAGCTCTGGAGATGCGCTCGACGAATGGCATATGAGCACCAGTCAATCAGTCCACGAACGCGTGCTCAAGGCAAGTACCATAGTAAGAAACCACTGGGTCCCGCTCCTGCAGCTGCGCGGCACGCTGTAAGTATGGAGCGATGGTCTTGAGGCCTTCAGGCACGTCGGCAGCTGACATGATGAATGTGTCTGTGTAAAAGGGGGTTGGGATGATTAGGATGCAAGGATGTTAATGATTATCGAGACGGACAGGAGAGTTAGAGAGTTAGAGCAGAAAGTCGTCACCCTGTCGCGAGTGAGCATGGGAGGAAATACATGTTGTGGAAGGAAATAACAAAGATCAGCGCGGCGTGTTCTATACTTGACACGTTATTATTTGTTGTTGGTGGATAATAATGCCAAGGAGTTTGACTTCTCCGTAGAATAGATATTCAGAGACAGCGATCCTGTGGGAGAACGTCTTTCTATCTGCCAACTCGGCAGACGTCCAGATTGTGCCACCCGTACTGCCATGCTAAGCTCAAAGAGAAGGCGCTTCGGGTCTTTGTTCCTGAGCTGTAAAAAAAGAAAAAAGAGAAAAGAAAAACGTTGGTAGTCTATTTAATGTTTCATGGGTGCCCCATTGGTCGCGGAAAGGCCTGAAGCAGATTCGCTGTCGCACATCGCTTTTGTTTACAACTTCGTTTAGAAGGCAACGACGCGTCGTGGCAACGGCTGTATTTATTTTCTTCTCTCACCTAAACAGTGCTAAGTCTGAACTGGTAGACTTCTGCGTTCTCATCAAAGCTAACATCGAGCTTGAGCAGCTTCTGAGAAGCATTTACAAGGTCTTTAAAGAACTTCCTGTCCTTCGCGTAGCCTCGTTCCATTTACAGAACTTCCTGTTCTTATTCAGGGCCATATCCGCGGGCAACGCCACTAAAGGCCCGACGCCCTGTTTTTAAACTACTTGTGGTCTGATCACAACTGGAGAAAAGGACAAAAGTGAGGTAGATAAGGAATTGATACAATATGAAGCATTTTATCGCCTCTGTTCGGGTTGTAACGAAAAGAAGAGATGAATGCCACGGTTGAAGGACTCAGTTCTGCGCTTAGCCGATATTATTAGAATTTGATGTGCGCCATCGTGGGTACAAAAAAGAACGTGTAACGAGGACGTGGGTGTTTGTGTTTAAAAGACTATCCCCGAGCTGCAGGCGACGGACCAATCTGTCGGCGTGCATTTAACGCATAATTGCTCGATGATGATGAACGCAGCACACAACAATCTGAATACGATGATAGTAATGAGTTTATGAGTTTATGATTTTATATATGTCTGTATGTAAGAAATAAATGACTACGTAGTATGATTGATGTCTACTTGGTGCAGGTGGTAGGGGTGGTGGCGGCAGCAGGACCAATGTACTTGTACCAGTTCCTAGGATCCTCTTCACCTAAGCAAGTGGCAACAGGGACGATCTTGTAGCCCAGGTTCTTAATGTAGTTGATGGACCACGGAGTCATCAAACGGACAGTACGCATATAGGTATCGTGCATCAGCTGCATGTGCGTGGCACCCTTGGGCGATGCGTCCACAACCGAGGTAACCTGCTTCATCTCGGTCTGCATCATCTGCTCATCGGTCGTCTTGTGTGGGGTGTTGTTATCGTCAAAGTCGGCATCCGTAGTAGCAATATCCCAGGTGGTAATGGCATAGCCCAAATCCTTCAGCACCTTCTGCACCTTGACATCGCCAGCGCTGCCTGGGCTGAAGGTACCGTCACCAAAGGGAGGGCGCATGTAGCGGGGCACAACACCGAGGACGTCCTGGAAGGCCTGTTCGAGACGGGTCATCTCGGTGTTGATCTGGACTTCGCTGAGGGTCGTTAGATGAGGATGAGACCAGGTGTGAGAGGCGATCTGGTGGCCAGATTGGAAGGCACGCTTGAGGATTGATTGGATGGCAGGATCGTAGATGCAACCGTCGTTATTGCCGTTGACGAAGAAGGTCACCTTGAGATTCTCCTTGTCGAGCATATCGAGGAGCTCGTGTGTGTACTATGATCGAAGATTAACAGGATTGTCGGTAACATATGTATTCCGAGGAGAAAGAAAAATATTAGTGCATGCCGCTGAGAGCTTTTCGTTTTAGGTAGAAGGCCAGAAATCTGTCTTCAAATGGAGCGAATGTAATAAAAATAGGAGCGAGTGGACAATTAACTTTTCTTGAGCAAAAAATGCTCTCGCTCAATCGATAGTGCTGATTCTGGCCTTGTTTCCCGGGTAATAAATAAAGAGCCAGTTCCTGGTAACAAATCAAAAACCACAACCAATATGAAACATAAGGACTGTAGGAGGACTTACAGCGGATGGACCGTCATCGTATGAGATGGAAAAGGTGCCAGGGGTCTTGCAGGTCGTGTAGACCATGCCAGCAACACCAACAGGCGCAGGGGCAGTGCCGGTCAAGGTATAATAGGGGAAGAGAGTTCCGTTGATCATGGTACCATTCTGACCAGGAACGGTCACTCCGCCCGAAGGCGAGGGGGTAGGTGCGCCGCTGGAGGTTGTAGGCGTCAAGGTGGAATTGTTGGACTTGTTGTCGCTCGAACTATTGTTGCTGTTTTTGTTATGAACGCCGAAGTAGATGCCGATAGCGATACCGGCAACGATAACGAGGGACACGGCGGCAATCAAGACCTTGTTCTTGGTCTGCATTGGCCTTTTTTCAGATGTAGCGGCTGTCATTTTTCGTAGTGATTATATGAGCTGTGGAAATGGAGGGTGTGTATGATTCGGGCTGGAGGATATTTCGAAAGAAGAGCTGGGGTATTTAAAGGGAAGGAGGTGCGTAAAGCGGGAAGGGGATCGTGGTGGTGGTGGATGTATTTTTGGACAAAGTCGCGGTTGTTTACTGCACAGATGGGCGCCTGTTTTTTTGTTGTTGTTGTTGTTGTTGCTGTTTGACGGTGGCAATGCCAGGCAGTGAAGATCGTTACGGAGGGAGTGAGACGGGAAGCTGTTAATGCGTAGGCGGTGATACGCAGGGAAGGGACAGCACACGGAAGTGGCTGCAACGGAAGTGACTAGGGGGGAGGGGAAAGGGATTGAGGAGGACAGGAAGACGAAGGTTAAAAGAAAAAAACACGTTGGCGGTACCTGATCTCATGCTTAAATATGCTGGGGGGACACACCCCTGCAAATCCCTACGACCCCTTGTAATCTCCTGTAAAGTCGCAGCAGCTCGGAGAACCTCTCGATGGCAACAACTGTTCTGAGCAATGGACAGGATGGACAGGTTGTCCAGGAGTACATTAGAACTTACGCATCGGGCTAACATCCAATCTCAAACAAGTCCAAATGAATGTTTATTTTTAACCGCTTCTGGACAGAATCGGCAAAAAAAATCCAGGCACAGTTCTGCATAAAGAAGTCAGGGCGGTCTGGCCTCACACCTCACGTTCCACCTTACCATCGTTTCCCAGGAAATAGGAATGAAAACTGCATATTCAAGTCGTCAGGAGGGATGCCGCCTCTTACCCGGATTTCGCACTTTCACTCTCACTCCAATTCCCCGGTTTTTGATGCTCATCATCATCCTCTCGCTTTCTCATCCAAAAGTAGGTCTTTACCGGAAGATGGTCCATTAATGTTCGGAATCTGCTCTATAACTTTAAATTGCTCCGAGCCTGCGCCATGGCAAAACATTCTCTTGAGAAGGGCTTCATGAATAGGGCAAGGAACGCAGCTTCTACAGCGTGTAGAAAATGCTTCCTCAATTGCAGTGTCATATCCACCCACACCCTTGAACAGACTACCCGCGGCTTACGCGCCTCTTATGCTGTGCCGATAGTAGCGATGTGGCGGTAGCATGGTACGTAGGATGAGGGGTGGAAAATAGGGCGACTAAAAATACCCGGTAACAAACAAACACAGACTCAAGATTTGTTAACTCTCAGCCATGTGTGCCGCTCTCAATATCGTATACATATGCAGCATACTGAAGAGCATGAATTTAGTGAGACGGCAGTGTTGCATCTCGCTCTGAGGTGCATCTCATGGATTACGCCCTTGTCATTACATGTCCTTGAAAACGCGCATTTTCTGCATACGTAGACGAAACCCCGGATGCAGTTGATGAGCAAGTGTGTTTATTGACTGATACATTGAAGGCCATTGGAAAGCTAACCTTGAAGGCAATAGATTTGACCAGCAAATGTTCTCTTACAACCTATAGTTGAAATGTTAGAATAAAGAGCACTGAAACAACTTTTCCATATCTTACCATAATCCCCATTTCACTTTAGGAGCGCCCATGGCATCGTCCTTGGATGTCGAGAGCTTGAAGATGACTCCAGTGCTTACTAACTGGCGGTGGTAGTGGCGCTGGTAGCACTAAAGCCGGAGGTAGATCGGGAAAAGGTGCCAGACAGGCGCGGTTGGGATCCATGAGGGCCGAGGCCTCTGCAATTGAGATTGCCACAGCGGGGTGCGAATCCCGGGGTTTGGTAACATATCCGCACTGGAACGACGGGCAATCTAAATTGATACATTCAACTGTGCCGTGGACGCTCACCACCTTGATCTTGTCCTTTACGACTCGACGAGACCGGGCTTGACGGACCAAGTGGAATCAAAAGATACATGTCTTGGACGAACGATATTCATCGGTCATGGCAATGGTGCAGTATCTCCTATGATCCCCTCGCATCCTCCCGCCGCCCCTCTTTGGATGACCTCCCAAGCACAACCCCACACCGGTGTCAGCCTCACCTATTAACAGGGTAGACCACGCCTCAGGCGCCGTCTTTGGGCAGCAGTCCACGTGCCGGACGTCATTTGAATTCGATACGGATGGAATGTGGTGGCGGTTACAACGTGCGCACCAACCATCTTCCGAAGAAACTGGAGATACCGGCGCTGATGCGGCTGTTTATGCAGTAGAGGATGCTAATATCGACGGCGCTGGCGATTATGCCAAAGCGGCTTCTACAACAGTGTAAGGGACCACGTTAGTTCCAGCTCCCTAATGGATATAAAAGCTATTACAAAAAATAAAATAAATGAACCCACTCTTATGCTCCTCGAGTGCATGCTGTCGCACGTAAGATCGTTCCTTAGCACAGAGCTTAGTCCGTGCGCGTGCTGTTCGGAGTTGCTGCGTATGAAGCTCCTTTTGGCGAACTGAGAAGGACTCGAACACCTGAAGGATATCACGGACACCTTTCCGAGCGTCATAGGCCGCATCGATTTCCTTGATAGTCACTGCCTCCGTAAGCAAGTTCTCTCGTTTGGGTGTTTCCTGGTGCACTACTTGGATATTTTTGTTTTCTTGCTGGCTCGAACGCCTCTCCTGCTTCTTGGCTATCCTTCGTATGTAGGAGATGTCGTCCACCTGGCGCGCGGTCATCCTGTTGGATTTGGGCAGCTTCATAGCCTGGGTGCCCGTCATTCTTGAGTAAAAGGCTGAGAGGTACTCCTGATATCGGCACCTTTCTCCTCCAGAGACTCGTCGATACCTTCAATATCCATATACTCATCTTCATGACATTTGCCGTGGGAGGTCTTGGAGATAGAGATTGCCTGATGGGTATGAGGATGAGATATTGACTGGTCTGGAGGTACGGATCAATACTGTGAAAAAAAAACCAATGGTACAGGTGGCATTGGTATGTGCGGGAAAGAGATAAATGTTGATTTTTAAGAGATTGGAGAGATGGAAGAGCATCGCACGGCTCCTTTCGGGGATGCGGATGGTTGCGAGGGAAGAGTCGCTGGAGGTAAGGTTGAAGATGTGTGGACATGATGCACTGCTCTTTACAGTATAGTTATGTGCTATTGAAGAGTCGGGTGATGGGACGCCTCGACGACCAGGCCAAGTTGCACTAGCGCGCAGGAGCTTTGTGGACGCTCTCCCCTTCTTCAGACGTATTGCTGTCGGCATTAGCTGCTGCAAGCCGTCGATGCAGAACGGCGTTCTGGTGGGCGTACTGGGCCTGTCGAGCCTGGGCTTGCAGGACATTCAGGGCTTTCGTATGCCATCCGAGGTCAGGGATAAAAGTTATATTTTGCATTGGAGCATGGTTCTGTAGGGAAAACTGGAGATGCGTAGGAGAAAGATTGATAAAGTCAAAGTTTTACTCTAGTAAATCAAGATGCATTGCAAGGTTAGGAGCGATAGAGAGCTGCTAGAAGGCGCGGATTTTATAGGCATGCATTGCCCAGAACGCGAAGCCTTTTAGATGCAGGAAATGGGGATTGATAGCCCGATATATTTCCGACTATGATTGAGGCTAGCTCGCGTCAAATCTTTTATTCATGCGCACAGAATAGACTTCCTCAGAGTAATACTCGACATGAATAATAATTAGATCGAAGCGCAAGGTACGTTCGTCTTAAAAATAATAGATCATTCACGTATTTATTGGTTCCTCATTCATGAACCTCAACACAATGTCTTTTTTTACAGCTTGGCCTTCTTGTCCTTGCCCTCGCCACCAACAGCTCTGCCCAAGACATTGATGCCGTACTGAGGCGTGACCCTCGCAATATCACCCCTGTACGAGTCGTCCTCGATCAGCAACATAAATGCGTCTGTAACTGTCTCTACGGCAACCAAAGGAAATTTGGAAAGCACTTCCTTGAGCGGCTCGATGATCTTGGTGGGTGCAAAGCTAAATTGTCATTCGATGAAATATACACGTTAAAGGTCTACCAACAAAAAAAAAAAAAAAAAAAAAAAAAAAAGCAAATGCCCGCAAGGATAGGCAAGGCTAAATATGGGTTTATACCTAGGTGCAATAGCATTGACACGAATGCTTGGGTCAAATTCCTTGAACGACCTCGTAAGTCCGACGACTCCAAACTTTGCAGCCGAATACACCGGTGTCAAGGCCTGGGGGTATAATCCGGCAAGTGAGGCCGTGTTGATGATCACGCCTCCACGACCCTGCTTTTGGAGAGCCTGAATACCCAGGCGCGTGCCCTCGATCACCGCGGACAGATCGATATCGATGACCTTCTTCCAAAGACCCTTCTCATCTTCCCACAGAGGCGCGCTCTCGGCAATGCCAGCGTTGTTAACGATAATGTCGACGCCTCCAAAGTGCTTCTTTGCGGCGTCGAAGAGGGCGACTTGTTGGTCATATTTGGTCACATCGCATTGGACGAAGAATGCAACCTCTTCCTTCTTTCTGGAGAGGGGAGAAATGTATAGGCATATAGATAGATGTACAGAGCGTTAAGATATCAATAAGTCGTTGTTCGACCCTGGATTAACATTCGCGAAATGGGCCAAGACAGTCTTTTCTCTTACCCCTGGTTCAATTCGTTGGCGAGACGGAGGCCATCATTCTTGTCGATATCTCCGAGAATGACCTTGGCTCTGAGAGACACGAGCATGAACATGGCAGAGTCAGTGTTTGAACATCAGGTTAAGAAACAGCAGATCCGTCCAATTGATCACGAAACGCAGGTTCAAGCGTAAAAAATTGTTGATTAGTTGCCTCGCCAGTTAAAAAGTTAGGAGCCTCTTACCCTTTGCTGACAAGACGCTCTGCAAGTGCTTTGCCCAGGCCTGAGTTGTCGGAGACGGGAAGAGGATAAGCAATAGCCCCAGCAGGGTTGCAAAGCAAAGCAATGAGTCAATACCACTATCTCACACAAACACCAACAGGTCCCTGGTGAAAAAAAGTAGTTCTGAGCGGGTCCAGCAATTGCAATTACCAGACGAGGCACCGGTGATGATCGCGACTTTATTCTCAACGTGCATTTCGAAATGAGTTCGTGGGGAAGGTGTGAGCGGTGAAATGTGAATGGGGAAACAAGAGATGGTAAAGGAGTTATCACTTTAGCCGTCGGGGTTTGTGGAGGAGGTGCTCAAGCGGGTCACAGCACCCTGCGCCCGATCACATTTTTTAGGTTTTCATTTCCTAGGACTGACCACACAGAGCGTAGGCCGATCCTATCCTCAAGTGTAGTGCAGTCGCGCTGCATCCAAAAGACCCCAATGATCGCTCTATACATCTCGTACCATTAGTCTTTACCCGCAAGTCGGAAGGAGCAGAGAGATGGTAGTGGCATATCGTATTCAACGATTGTTATCTATTTACAAGAGTGCTTGTGTGACATGCTTCCAAAGCATCCTGGCCTTCGTCCCTGAGTATCGAACCCTCCTTAATTCCGCGTCCTCGCTTGACCACATATCCCAATAAAACTCGTCATTACAAGTCTCTTCCGGCCCTCCCTCCGAAGACGAATGCAACTCTTCTGCTTCCTCCGCCAAGGGCAGGTCCGGAGTCGAGGACAGTTGCCGAGTAGCCGCAATGTGTTTCTGAACAAAGTCGTCTGATTGGTACATCCACTCATGGTATACGCACTTTTTCGACTCCCTATCCTGTTGCTGATCTGACTCTGCAGTCATTACCGTCGTCGCCACCGTCTCCAAGGGACACATCCATGTGTCATGATAGTATTGCAATGCTGCTGCTAGATGATAGTCCAACCGACACGCTGGTCGTCCAAAGTCTGAGGACATATCGCTGACAATCGTCTTGACCACCTGCGAAGAAATCTTGAACACAGGTACCTGAGCGCACAGATGCAAAAGAGCCAAGTATAGCTCGGTTGGCAGTCGTCGAGCCTGAGAATTCGGCTTCAAGGTCGGGTTGAGCTCCTGAAAGACGGGCACGTTGAGTGCAGTGAACGATGATCTTGGCGAGACCGAGACGGTGGATGTGTTTTCGAGCTCGGCGGGTTCTTCGGTGATCGATGAAGCGCTTGCGGTCGATAGTGAGGCTTTATGGGTTTTGTTGGTGCTTATAGGTGAGCCGGGTGCTAGAAGGATCAATGCTGGGATATGGCGGATCGGTCCGACATTCCTCATGTCCGCATAGATCTCAAACGCCAAGTCCATCAGTGGTCCAAGAGTCATGGGTTGCGATCGGTTCAAGGAAATCGAAGAGGATCGACGATGATGCTTTAAGATCTCCGTGCTTCTCTTTGCTTGAGGGAGTGCCTTCTGATCCGGGTTGTGAACCACCGCCAGAGCCGCGTCATAGATCGCCTTGATCACGCAGGTCATCACGAAGGGGTCGCGAAGGTGATGTTGATTATGCTGATCACTTCGGATGGCACTGTAGATCTTGAACGCCTTCAGGTAACGCGAGGACACTTCCGGTGAGTGATTAGCAATCGTCAGAATGTCGTGTAGGAACATAGCCATGGATGATGCTCCGTTACTGCTAGCCAGGGACAGATGTCCTGAAGTCGCCTGGCCACTCGCAGATCCGGCTGACGGGTGAGGATGCGAGTGAGGATGAGGGTGAGAGTGGTTGCTGTTGACAAAGAAGGTATGTGGATTCATCATCGCCTTGTTATAGATGACCCATGCGCGTGCCTCCCAAAGCTCAGCGTCCGACTTGAGATTTTTGGCTGTGTCCTGATCTGATAGCCCGTTATAATCCACCTCATCCTCAAAGCGAATATCCTTGGCAATCAAATTTGGCGCCCCTGGTCGATTTATGTCAAGGCCGCTATGGCCCAGAAAAGCGCGCCTGCAGAGTCGCATTGCGATCTTGGCCGTATCACCATCTTCCAGCGTAGGTCCCATTTTTTCGTATATCTGCTTCCAGCCATACTCAAACTCCTTGTAGCCGACGCATTCCTCGAGCATGCCATTGTCCAGATGAGTAAGATGCCGATTCACGTTGAGACGACTTGGAAGGATAGTCGATGAATTAAGTGTCGTTTCTGCGTCGTTACTCTTAGTGAACTTGAGTGATGACAAAAACGAAAATGCACCTTTGGTTGGTGCTTGGGCCACTGGAGCAGCTAGAGTGCTAACACTAGGAGCTGAGGCTCCTGAAGGCCACGATGGAGCTACTGAAGGGGTGCGCTGATGCCCTGATGGCGATCGCTGATGACTCGGGGAGGTGCGCACTGAGGGAGAGTGACGATGGGAAGATGTCGTCGTGGACGATGTGATGGATTTACTCCGCACATGATTGCCGAGCTGCCGCTGAGGAGAGAGCTGCTGTTCATGCATAAGATGTTGCTGCAGTGCCTGGGGCGTAAGTCTTGATTCTGTATCTGCAGCAGCCGGTGAGCGCTCCAGACCTGAAGGGCCTTCAATAAGACGAGTACGACGATGCTCGTATTGAGCCTTGACCTCCTCCCATTTGGATGCCTCAGCCTGCAGTTTGTACCATGTCCTGATCCTAGACTTTTCATCGCTAGCGCACTGCTGAGTGGTCTCCTTGAAGTCGATGTATTTCTGCAGCAAGGCCTCTGCGTCTTGAAGTTGGCGTGGTTTGGAAAACAACAGGCACGTAATCGCTGCCCGGTACACAGGTCCCGTCCACGTTGCAGGCTCAATATGGCCAAGACAATCCTGTGCTTCCTCGATCTGCTTGTGTTCGATCCAGTACTGGGCCATTGCCAAATGTGCCTCGTTCTGATACAATAAACAATGGTTTCTCGGTCAATTCTGCGATCCTGTTGTCAATGAATAATATGGTGCGAATGATTAGATAGTATACTTACTTGAAGGTCGTATCCAGCCTGCTGAATGGAGCCATAAAACTGCGTGTAGAGCGCCTCGGACGACATGACACCCTGATGAACTGTCTCCTTGCCCAGAGATTCCGCAACACTCGACTTACACATGATCCTCAGAATGTCTGAATAGACCTTGGCCGTCTTTGTCTTTGCGTCTTGAATCTCGCGTGGAACATGCTCGCTTGGATCATTGATCTCCGGCATCTGATCCAGCTTGCTCTGTAACACCGTCATAGCCGACAAAATAGAGACATACGATGTGTCCATGTCCCTGTCCTGAGACAAACATTGTAATGTCACTGATGCGACGTGCTCACTGGCGGTATCCCATGACGAAAGTCTTGGTGCACTGTCGGCTTCGATGATGTCCACAAATGCTGCTCCGGTCTGAGAATGCGAGGTAGAACCGCCAGAAGTATTCGCAACGGCTTCATGATCGGGCTGTTGCTGTTGGGCGATATTCACATCCGTATGAGTCTTGGGAACGAGTGATCCGTGCTCTTGCAACCTCGAGTCTTCTGTGACGATTGTGTCCTTTGTGGCCATAGCATCGACTATATCTGGAACCAGTGGTGCTTCCTTAGTATCGTCCATTGCCCAAACATTTTCTTCGATCGAGGTCAACAGCGGGTCTCCGAATGACGGACCCGTTGGTTCCCTCCTCTCCATCTCGGTCCTGGTTTCATCACTCAGGGGTAAAACCTGAGCAGTGCTGTTATGCGTTTCGTTCTGGACTGATAGGTCCTGCTCCTGCTCCCTGACTGGAACATCAATGAACGAGTCCTTAATCATCTCCGGGGTATCAGGTGTAGTCACACCTGTGATTGATTCTGCGGCGGTGTTGGTAGTAGTGGCACTGACTGTGGAAAAGGTTGCTTCAGAGAGAAGGCTGGGCGAATCCACTGTGGTAGAGGGGAAGTGTGACATAGTGCGTGCCTCTGTAGTAGTGCCACACGTCTGAGGTGAGGTGGTCCTGGCCTCTGTATGAAGCTCCGGCTCGGTCTTTATCTCTATCTTGGTCCCAGTTGCCTCGACGACTCCTTGTGTCGATGTAGATGGATTGGCGTTCAGGAGGACCCTGGTCTTCTTTGCACGCCCGCCGTTTGCTCTCTATAAAGGCTAAGGTTGGTTGCGATGTTGGATATATCAAATGAGGGGAAGAAAAGGAAGGTGTCAGCTCGTGGGTGAAAAGATACAAGTCGCAACTGCAAGGAACGGATGGTGGTGAGGTGAAGCGGAAAGAAGTGACAAGAAAGAAGGGGGGCGGACCAAGTCACCAAGGTGCCGATGCAAGTAAGGGGCAGACGGCATTCTATTTTTTCAAACGCGTCACATGCCTCAGGTCCCTTTCTCAGATCCCTGTTGTCGCCCACAGACATGATGACGACGGGGCAGGAGGGGAAACAAAATGGAGACTCTCATTCCGCTCTGTTTGATACTCACAGAGAGAAACACAAGGGTCGAGGTAAAATCGCTCTCTTATTCTGTGTAGACAGCGCTCGTTAAAAAATATCCACGCCACCCACATACACCAATCTTCAGCTCACACTTCAGAAATAAACAACGCGCCCAGACCCAACCAGCATCGTGTCATCGTGTCGCACTGTCTCACCATGCCTTCGTCCCTTAGACGTTCCAGACGATTTCATCTCGGTCACAGAACATCCCACGCTCTGGAGCAGGATCCTAGCAAGATGAATACTATCCATTAGCGAGTTGCTGACCAACGACTGGAAGATGACGGGCCCAGGAAGAACTTGACGCCTACGGCACGTGCAGCTTGCGTTGTATTCGATTGCTGCCAGTTCTTCGGGTATTCATTTCGGCTGATGGTTCTTATGGGTGATGATTGGGATCGCGATTCGCTTGTTAGTGCTGGATTTTTGTTCTTGCTGTTGCTGCCGTTTGGCAGCCAAAGTTGGGACAGCCATTGCCACTGTCCTTATCGTCATAGTGTGTAGTGAAAAATTAAACATGAAACTGTAGCAGGAAACGATTAAGACATTTAAGCATCGTTTTCTTAAAGAGAAACGGTAATTGGAAATCATGGAATGGACAGTGAGGATGACAACGAGCGAGAGATGGACAGCATAGCGACTTAGCAGTGAGTGGTTGTCAAACCAGAAGATAGCCAGGAGGAAACGCATATGAGAGTATGATGAGGATGACACTGAGGTGTGTAGGAAAGAATAATCCCTATGCTATAGTCTATTTGCGCTACTGTGAGTCGCGTCGCGTTTAACCTGTACTATCAGCTATTAACTATGTGCTATGTAACAGAGAGGATGACTACTGCCAGACACCCTGGAAACGAGCTTATTCAAGAAAGTTCTCTCAGCCTCTGCATCAGCCTAATTCCAGCTCTGGTCTTGGCATGGACACACATGTTCATACTACTAAAACGACCACTACTCTTCGGATGTGGCCAGTCTGCAGCAGAGAGTGTCTGCTCGCCTCCTATCCTGTACATACAGCATGGAGTCCAAACACGACTGCTCGTCCATTCCTGCCGTCATCGAGGTCAAACACAACGACATCAAGCAAGGAATCGCACAAGGTACTTTACAACTCAAGGCTGTTCTGACTAAGACGCATGTAACAAACAGTGCCCTGGCATTCGTCTCATATGGAATTGTTACCGACTCTATGAAATGGCAGTTTCTGGAATATTTGTACAACTCCCCTGTCACTACTCCCCTGATTCGCAAGCCTTCACATTCTTACACAATCGACTATGTACTAGTCTACTCGTACAACTTGGCAAAACCAAGGTACATCAAGGACTCAGGTTTCCCTGCGTACGGGCTCAATAGAGATTAAAGCCCTCCTAGCCAATTGTGCCGCAGAAAAACTAAGAAAAATGGATTTTGTCGCGATCATGGCATTCGACGGTATGTGGTGCGTCTGTTTGTGCTACAACACGAGGCGTAAAATTCTTGTCAAATATGGTACCTTGATACTCCGCAACTTGCTCTTGCTGTATGAATGCTGCTCTTGCTATATAAGAGTGTGTCTTCCCCTGCCAGATATCTCAGCAACAGTTCTCCAAGCACTTCTTCCCAGAACCCCGACCTTACCTACAGACCCTCGCTTTCGCGCCTCAAGTCAAGTCAATCCCAAGATCTTCAAGTCAAGCCGATCCCAAGCTCTTCAAGTCAAGTCGATCCCAAGCTCTTCAAGTCAAGTCGATCCCAAGCTCTTCAAGTCCGACGTCGTTGCAGACACCATACAACACTCCCACTGTTGCGCCCCGCATTTACACGCATGGAGCCATTACACATTACCATCTCGTGGAGAGTACTTGACTAGCTCGATCTATGCGACTTGCTGAGATGCACGGGAGTATCACGCGGCATGAGCACTATCGTCACGTCCTACATCTCTGGCAGAGCCTTGGAAGTATCCGCGGTAGACCCGAGAAAGCGTATGTCGTTCAGCAGTAGAGCGTTGAGTCCCACGTTTCGACGAATCATCGAGAACCACAACGGAGAACCACAACGGAGAACCACAACGGCATAGATGTGTCAGGCACACTCATCACTACTTCGGATCTTGAGGAGTTGCTGCAGATGAACCCTGCATGGATAAGCGTTGATAGGTGCGCGAACATGAAGGCGAAGGCCATGATGAGGATCTTTACTCGCGCAATGGTAAAGTGGCCACACATCACCACGGATCTATACATGACGAGTGGTGGCATACCACTGGATATTGCACCGCCCACAACGCTGCTACCATACGTCGACAGGGGTCGTATCTTTGTGCATGAGTGTAATGGCAAGTACATCGGCATGACTAGCATGGTGCTTTACGATGACTCTGAGGTGGCGCCATGTCATCAGTGCGGTGCTGATGCCTGTGTGTACAATGGGTGCAGTAATTGCAGGTTGTACACATGTGATGACTGCAAGAGCTCAAGATGTACTAAATGTGACCCCGACAGCCATGGGAGATATTGCAGTGGGTGTATGGGCACATATGAATGCTCCATGTGCGGTACGTATTACTGCTTGTGGGACAACACGCAGACCAGCACTGTGTCCACGTGTGTCATTTGCGGTGTAAGGGCTTGCTTAGTATGCGTACCGAGTATGCAAAAGTACAGAAAATGCCGGAACTCGTATTGTGGCCAGTGCATTACCATGGATAGTAGCCAGCCATGCTTGTGGAAGTGCAGCAGTAATGGCCGATAGTGATCAACCAGTTGTCATTGTGAGTGCGCATTGTGGTTAGATACCGCTCGTGCTGCACCCTTTCAGAGCGTCTGTGAGGCTACACAGACTTCCCGCAGTTGAATTAAAAAAAGTTGGAGCCCCCTGAGTAACGTATTGGAGGTGGCTCATATGGCGAGCCTCATATTGTTGTAACTGCATCTGCTTCTGTGTCTTGTTCTGGGTCTGGGGCACGAACAGGGATTGGGCCTGATACTTTAACTCTTTAATAAATTTTCCGCTTTACTTTTAAGAGTGTTTGCAGATGTACATTCAGATCAAAATGGGATCCCACAAGATCTAGGTGACGCTGCACTAGCAAGGTTCGCATCTGAACCTGCAGCTTCATCAAAATCTGTACGATTTTCAGCGCAGACGAAATGAAGAACAGTGTGAAGTTGAGCAATACCGAGCTGCGGTATGGATTGCATAGATTGTCGACTGCTCAAAGCGCACAGGATACTCGGAGTCTTGAGTATGTTGAAAAAATAGTAATTGAACGCTGTGATGTACTATGGTTGTTAAGAAAAATACCTGTCTATAAGATATTCTGCATTGCAATGGTTCTTCGTTTCTTATTTTCTGGCTGCAGGATAGTCTAAGGACGATTCCTGAGGGACTTTGTCCTCTCGCGCGGAAGAAAACGCTTTTTTTTTGTCGGGCCGTGTGAGTGCTTACGAATAGACTGCACACATAAACAATAGCAACAAGACTAGGGGTGGAGAAATCTGGATCGCGCAGATGTTTGATTGGAATAGGCCGTATTCCGCTGTCTCGTCTCGTTTCCCAATGTTTCTGGCTGTGGTACGTTAGGCCAACCACACGCAGCTCTGTTTTCTCCTTTTCGCCCCTCCCTCTTCTTTACTCCCCCATCGCCCATGTTCTTTTGACACCTGCATCTACGTTCGCATTATTCAGCCTCTCTTTCCATCTCCCCATTTCATTTGCATGTGGTGTTGTGTGTATGTGTATGTAAGAACCAGCACAGCCAGTATCTCAGCGCTTAACATACCTCGAACACTTGCATCGCATACTCCACTCCACGCCACACAGCCGCATCGCACACACACATCCTTCCCATCTCTCCTCAGTTCCATGAGGCAGCATCCATCTGCTTCCATTCAGCATCATGGATAGCCGTCCACATCCCGCAGAACTCTCCGCTCCAGCCATAGAGGCTCACCGTCCTGATCCTCGACTGCCATCTTCACATCCTCCGCTCTCTCGACACCACAGCAACTCGGGGCACGACCCATACGAGATCCACGCCAGTGCCGCCTATATCTCGTCCTCTTCACAATTCCCCACCACGCCCTTGTTCCCTGACGACGGGTACCGGCAGTATCCCCGGCCGCCGCAGCTACAGCACCAGCCTCAGTTTCAGCTCCATTACCGCCAGTATCTCGATGGACAGCATCCCTTGGACAGACCAGATATGGATCTTGACGATGGCCCTCCTTCCGAACAGTACCCTCCCCATGTTACTAAATCGTCCCTCTACAGGCAATCATCATCCTGGGCAACACAAGGCCACAACCCTAAGACCCAGCTCTCCTCATCAGCTCTCGGTCATTCCTCCAACGGGCCATCCTCAACCCCTCGAGGAGGCCATCCTTACGTTGGCCAAGCCCAAGAGGACACTGGACGTCCCTTCCCTCCAGCATCCTCTCTGTTGCTTCACGCTCATGGATCATCTCCTCGCCATTCATCCTATCCATTTACCTCACCCTCCACTTCCTCGGCCGGCGTGGCTCTTGTAGACCGAGAACGCGAACGCGAACGTGAACTAGAACGAGACCAAGAAAAGGAAAGAAAGAGGGAGAGGGTCAGCGAACCGGGGTACGCATGTTCAGGAGGCCAAAGTTCACTAGTTCATCATCCAGAGGAGCCCTTACGAACATTGTCGTCCTTGGCTTATCAGCATCAGCATCAACAGCAGCAACAGCAACAGCAACAGGAAGCAGCCCAGTCTTCCATTCACAGTGCGATTTTTCCACAAACGATGGCCCCTCCGGATGACGGTTATGCTGCAGGTCCCCAAGATCGCGCTGCTGAGGTCAAAGATTCGGCTAATCTTGATGTAGTCAATCGGGCTCTGGATCACCCCTCAACCATAACATCTTTTCACCAACATGAAGATCAAAGACGCCTCCACAGTCTGTCACATTCTGCCCAGCACCCCTACCGGTCTCACTTGGCCCATGGCCAAAGCTATCGAGGACACCGCTACGAGGATATACCTCCCAAGTACGAGGGCGAATATGATCTCGATCAGCAGAACCCCCAACGAGTGTACTCACCACAACAGCAATCAGACTACCAGCACCATTCACCGCTTCATCTATCCATACCAGTTGATCCAAAGTATGAACCGCGTCCTTTTCATCATCCTCAACAACAGCGACCCTCAACTCTACGGCATTCGTCCTCGTATTCTCATGAACACCATTCCTCAGCCTCTCCTGTCTCCTATAGTCCTCCGTCTTCACACTATCCTGACAGTCCCTCATTCTCAGCATCACAGACGCAACTGCAACATCAGCAACCAGCGCAACCCTATCAGCCGGGCCAACAAGGGAATGCGCGACGGGCCTCAGCCCCACGAGTACCCAGCAAATCGATAATGTCGTCGCTGCCGAGCCTTTCTCGCCGAGAGCCTACTGACCGCACGGGCGACGGCAGCCATAGCACGACACACGACTCCAGTTATGATAGTAACGCTGAGGAAGATGAGGACATGTCACCGTTCAACATCAAGACCCACGACCCTCGATTCAAATTTGGCACGGATATGCCGAACACTGTGGATTTGAAGGCCGCAATTGAGAGCTGTGATATTCTATGCAAATTTGCGCTCCACTATACAGAGCAAGCAAATACGGTGCATGATGACCGCCGATCGTCGGAGTTGGACCCAGAGATGCGAGCGAACCTGCAGAAGATTCGATACATGAATACGACGATGCTTATGGGACTGCAGCATGTCATCAAGACGAATGAAAAGGTTGCGGATGATGGTGGGGAGCTGTCACCTTCACAATCGAATGCTACATCACAGGAACGGATAGAGAGAGAGACCAGTCCAGTAAGGTTCAGTAACGGGGTGCCACCAAACGAGCTGGTACATGAACTCGCCAAGGTTGCTACATCGATCTTCCAGCTTGCAATCCGTATCAAGGCCTGGGTGGGCATGACTCCCAGGGAGCGAGAGCTTGACGAGGAGATTAATACGATCCGAGGAAAGCGATGCGTGCTTCTGGACAGCACTTTGGCACCATCGGTTGTGGACCAACATGGCAACGTACAGAAGGACTGGACTGTCGTGCCCGCAACATCATCGACCTCCAAGAGCTATTATGAACGACAGAGGGATTTGGTGCAGCCACGACCGTCGCACAACTATCCCTTGAACCAGAGGCACAGGCAACAGCAGCAGCCCTTCGAAAGGTATGATCAACCTCGTCCTGCCATCAACAGAGATTTGCATCGCAGCCAAATGGAGGTAGACCATGAGGGAAGGCCTTTTATGAAGCACGGAAACAGCAGCAGTGCTATGGCGTCGCTTTCGACGTCGCATCGTGGTCACAGTTTCAAAGAAGGCTTTTCGACATCGTACTCGTCTGACTCGGGCATGAGCAGAGTTGGCTATCGCCACAGCAACAGCAGTGTCACTAGCGTTGATGGCTACAGCAAGAACAACAGCACCGAGGGCGGCCGCAACTCGAAGAGTGGCGAGGCACCCTATCAAAAGTACCGCAAGCGCGCCAAGCGGACCCAGCCTCCTGGCCGATGTCTGTCCTGCGATTCCTCGGATACGCCAGAGTGGCGTCGTGGACCTGATGGTGCCCGCACATTATGCAATGCCTGCGGTCTTCGTATGTACTTTTTTTATGCACTCTATATGTTCAATGTATTGGGTCCATTGGAACGTAATACTAAAGGCATTTATCTACTTTCCTTTTGCAGATTATGCCAAGTTATTGAAGCGCCAAAGCGAACAGGGCCAACTAGCTGCGGGACCCACGTCTCTGAAGAGCCGAGTGATAAACACACGAATGGAGCAGCTACAGGCGATTGCGCTCCCATTGCGAAAGCGGAATAGCAGTCAGACTGCAGAATCAACCCCGCACGCAGATCCATCTGGATCCGACACTGCCACTCCAATAGCCACTGCGACTGGCGAGCTATTAGGGCCTTCAGGGGTAGGGTCTCCAGGAATAGGATCTTCAGGAGTAAGATCTTCAGGAGCAGGGCCTTCAGAGGCAGGATCTTCCCAGGCAGAATCTTTAGGGGTAGGAGCCTCAGAGATAGGGTCTTCGGGTTCAGAATCGAGCAGCGTGCAAACGGAGGCTTCATCGGCCCCTAGCTCTGTCGGAGAATCGGATTCGTACCAACTATCAGAGTCCAAAAAGATGGCAGATCAAGATGCTGCCGCTGTCGCAGTTTCCTCGACTGAGAATGGAGTTGTTGACAAGGAGCTGAAGAAGGAGGGATGATGATGGATTTGGTCAAGATGAGGAATATTTTTGTGCTACGCCTTTTTTTTTCTTTTCCTCCTTTGTTTTCATTGTCAATTACTGTGTACCATAGCATTCTACTTCTTTACATATAAACTTATTTTAGCAATTCGATGGAGCAAAAACAACAGCCTGGAGATAAATGGATCTACTCAATATGCTTTGGAGATCTCTTTTGATTAGTATCTTTATGAAGAAAAAAAAAAAAAAAAAAAAAAAAAAAAAAGAGGTAGAAGAAACAAGCAAAGGACTTTTTTTGGTATATACAAGGTGCGGAAGAAAATCAGATAACAAGGCTGTAAAGAAAGAAACCACAATCAACATAAAAATGAAGTGAGGAGTAAAGAGCAAAGGGCACATTCAGATATGTGGATGATCTAATTGAATAACATGTCGGAAAAAAGGAATGAAAGAGTCGGGTTCCTTAGAAGACGTCCTCATAACCGAGGTCCCAGCAAGTCAGCGGATCCTGCATCTTCACAGCCGAGGTATCGTGGAGCTGATCTCGTTCACCGACCGTCTGACGTCTCCTCTCAGCCGCAGCCTCTCTCTCGAAATCCAGCAGGGCTGAGTAGTCTTTACAGGTAGCTCTGCATTCAAGCGCATTCACCAGGTCGTCAATCTCGTCCTGTTCCATGCTGCTTTCAACTTCTTCCTCCATGTCCTGACAACTCTGCTGCTCGTGTGATTGTAGGTGATTGCTTGGGGTATGCCGATGATGGTGATGACCTCGTTCGAGCCATTGAGCCTTCTCTTCGTTACCGAGACTTTCCCAGTAGATCATCTTTGCGATAAAGAGGTCGTCAAATCGTTGGGTCTGTGAGGCGAGTTCCTGAAAGGCCTCGCGTTTCAGCATCATGAGTTCGTGGTGATGATCCGGATCTGTGGGCATGGCGGAGGAAGATGTCGGCGAAGGCGGTGAGGAGGGAGAATGGGATGTGGAGGAAGAAGAGAAAAAATCCGAGTCCGATCCAGATACGGACTCAAAGTCTGATTTAGTGGGAGGCGATCCGAAGTTGTGGGTCCGAGATGCTGCTACGGTGGTGGAGCCTCCTGCAGAAGTGCTACTGGAGCGCTTCTTAATGGAAGTGTGACCAGGGCGACGTATCCTATAGGCTTGGTTCGGTAGGACGAGAGATGGGGTTGAGGAGAGCTGGCGAGGGAGTTCGATTGATTGCAGGAGACGAAAAAAATAGGTCAGAGAGGTATGATAACCCTAATATTTCCATTCATCCCCTATTGAACATTCGGGCCGAAAAAAAAGCGCGGGAATATCGAGCTAAAGAAGTCAGAGCGATACGAAATGAATAAAATAAACTCACCCCGTGGACTCTTGGACGCTCGCTTGATACAGTGAAGATTGATTGGGGAGTATGGTTATTGTTGCCGACAGAAGAGGAAGTGGTAGTGGTCCGATGGAGCGCATGAGAGCGTGCAGCGATGCGTTCTTTGAGTCGCAAGTAGGTGATGGGGACGGAGGACTTTGGTTTAAAGTGGTGATGAGGCTGGAAAGGGAGACGGCCCAGTGGTTGGCGGCGCCAATGTTTCCGAAGACCTCGGTTGCTGGACTTGTGGAGACGCATAGATGGACTTTGTGTTCAAGGACGAAGGGAGGAGGAGTTGAAAGGTGATGGCGAACGAGAAAAAAGGACGGGTGAGAAGAGAGATATTGAGGTCAAATTACTATGTGCGAGGATTCATGCGGATTCCGTTGTCCAATCAGGGAGCAGCTGCAATTCGCGCTCTCGTATCGAGTATCATCATGGTGTATGGATATTTTTACTCGCCATGTCTATGGGCGTTATTCCCGGAGAACGTCGAACTTGGCGGCTCTTCTGATAATCTTCGTTCGTCATGGTGCCACTGAAAGAGGATGAGTGCACTTATCTCTGTCAATGACGCACTATACCCCTCACCTCGTTCGCAAAAGCAGACTACCATAGGCTGGTGAAAAGGACCATTACGCATCATTCTAATCCTACGTGTCAAGAACTAAGCAAGAACCCTATCTCGTCGTAAGTGGCATTGCTTCAGGTGCTCTAGGAAGGGTTGTCCTGGCCTAAAGCGATTTCAGAGTTCAGCTACTGTTGGCCTGTTTTCTGAGTTGGTCAATCAGTTGCGTCGCGAGGAATGGTGATCATCTTGCTCATTAAACTGATCTTACCAAACGATCTACAAGGGTTGGATTTCAAAAGTAGAGCGTTATTATTTTGCGCAAGCGTACTGGCTTATTATGGCGACGGGCCTGGAACATCTTCTACAGTGACTCCTACTATATAGACTCATGATCAATCACAGTCGCCGCTGTGGACAGGAATAGGGCTATGGTCTTTGTAGTGCTTGCTAACAAAGAGTAACTGCGCCCTATACAACATGGGTACCTGTGGCCCTCATGATACAGTGCCAAAGAACAGGTAACGACGTTCACGCTACACCCTCATTCATAGCGAAGGAAAGCCACTCGGACGCGACAACTAGCATGAGATACATTTTGCGATTAACAGCGCAAACGACTTTTTACGCGATAATGAACAATGGTTTCTTTATAATTTGATGCTCTAGATGATTTCTTTTTGTGCTGGCAACTCTCATCACCAACCAGCTCCCTTTCGTCCTCCCCCCTGCCACTTAATCCAGCCCAAATAAAAAAGACGTCCAGACATCTACTTTCCAAGCTTCTTGCGTAAGGCTCTGGTTCTCTTGCGCAACTTCTTGTACTTGTGCTTTCTCATCTTAATCCTCCTCTTGCGCAACACACTCGTCATATGCATCGTGTTGGTCTCATCCAGCTCGTCCATGACACTCTCACGAGGAGTCTGCACTGGCAGCTGAATCCAGTTCTGACCGTCAATGCTCGAAACACTGAATTGCTTATCTCCAATCTGTCGCAAGAAGTCCTGGAATGCCTGCTCTGTGTTTCTGTTATGGATGGATCCCTGGTGCACTGGATTCGGTGGTGTGAATGGGCGCAGCGATGAGAAATAGTGGGTCAAATCCTCAATTGAATCTATTGTGAGATAAAGATCGCCGTGCATTCGACGTTAATTGAAGTACTCGGTACAATCTGGCAAGGAAGAATGAGACCTTCGTAAAAGGCGATGGCCAATTTACAGTTAAAAACTTGCCTTCGTAGTCATCTGATATATGCTGTTGTGTCTCAATGGGTGCATTGGTGACGCTAAGCAAAGGACGGTGCAGAGCAAAGAAAGAACCGTTGGCAAGATCAACCCTGTCCATCGAAGCAGCGTGAATAGGACGCTCGGGGGTGACGAGTGAAGCAAAGTCGAATTGAGACATGTCGCTGGAAGAGGAAGAGGAAGACGACGAAGAAGAAGAGGAGGACTGATAGCGGCGAGCAGCAACGCAAAGTGAGGCACTTGCGGAATGGGCATCAACTTTGGCCGCGGCCGCAAGGCGTGAGGCCATGGGTCCGGAAGCGGAACGCCTCACTACCGAGAGACTGAAGAGCATTGTCCTGAGCTTGCTGTGATAGGAGTGAGGGTTCTTTTGTGGATTCCGTCACTGTGGTCGTGAAGAGTCCGATGATCCTGTCCCGAAGTCGAAGGGTGAGAAAGACGGAGCTGGGACCGAGATTGTTGTTGACTGATCAGATCAGATCTCGTTCTTGATCAGGGCCAGGGTAGGAAAATCGCAGACGATGCGTGTGTCACATGACTGTAGACAGCTGGCGGTGCAAGCAAGTAAGTCCATAGGTGCGAGTGGTGGAAAAAAAGAAGTGATGAAAAGGGCAAAGGGTTCAGTCAGCATCATCACTCACACTTGCAAGTTAAGACCCGTCTCTTCTCGTCTCCCTCTGTCTCGAGACTGACTCCAGACGCTACTCCAGCTGACCCGACAACCGCTCCGTCCGAGGCACAGCGTCTTCATCGGTAAGAATACCTTTTCTATGCTGAGACTATTAGTCACCCTATGTGGCATGGTATTCCAGCGAAATAATCGGCCCAAGGATGCATCATCCCATCCAGATCCAACCCATCCACCCGCAAGAGTCGATGGAGCTGCATCTGAGCCAAGGTCTCGGCTGTGTTTTGATGGGTGGAGGAGTAATGCATCCGGCAGCTGACTACATGGCCATCTGGACTTACTCCACGAAAAAACCTTAGTTCGCCGCACAAAACCCATACTGGCCAAACCGTAGTGGAGGAGAGTACACCTACAAACCAATCAAGCAGACCAAGCAGACATAGCCAGCTAGCCTGTCCGTCACTTGTCATCGACCATCGAGTCCAACCATCGAGTCAACCATCGAGTCAACCATCGAGTTCATCCGGTCCTTGCCATCATCCAAACCTCCCCCTCCATTCAGCCAGCAAAAGGTATATATCTCTTATCCATACCGTCAGAGCATGTATCGAAAAGAGCGCAGTTCAGAATAACTCACCTAACCCGCGTATTACTGCCCGTCCTAGGCGCGAAAGGCATCCAAGCTGTCTCTCTCGACGATACCTCCACCCCAAGCTGACCCTTGGACCCCATCGACCATCATGACCGACTCGACCACGGCCGAAGGAAGGAGGCAGGCCGACTGGGCAGAGTTCTATAAAAACGGGCCACCAAAGGAGGTCATTGTAATTGAGGACGATACACCGCCGCCGCCCTCGCTCTCCTCATCCACATCGTCATCGGCCTCTGGTCAACAGGTCCCCAATGGCCATCCCGTTACCTCCCCACGGTACCGGATAATGCAGCCTCAATTGCCCCCCGGCCAGCACTACTATCCAGGCTCATCGACATCACAAACTGGTGTCTCCTCAATACCAGTAAATGCAGGAGGGCGTGTGACAAGGAGGACTAACAAGCGGGCGCCGTCATCTGATCTAGCTGCCTCAGGGTCCAATGACATGTCTAACCATGTACCGAATCAACACTACGCATATGCACAGGGCTCATACGCCCCCGCCCTTCATAATCAACCTCACCCTGCACAGATGTACGCGAACGCAGCATTGGTCGCGCGACCAGACGTTGGAAACACGCCCAATAGTGCTGTCACTGCACCCACTAGGAAAAAGCGGAAATCCAATGCGGATGTCAAGTTTGTGCAGCCGCGAACATGGCAAGAAAACCAGGCACCTTACTACCCACCAGCGCCTCAGACCCATGCTAACGCACCAGTGGCTAACCGAGATGTAAATCATGTCAGGGTATAGAATCAAGGCTTTCGATGGTGCGGACAAAAAATGAGCCGGTGATAGCTGACTATTTATTCTCCTTCATTACGAACCCTGCATAGGCACCGGTTAATATACCCCCTTGGGATGATAAAGAAGGCCATTACATTGTTGTTGTCAATGATGATTTTACGAACCGCTGTAAGTACACCATTTTTTTTTTTTTTTTTTTTTTTTAAATGGACGCGTATTAGTTCTTTTTATGACTCTCACCGGCCTATTCACTTCCATGCATCAATGTAGATAAAATTATCAAACTGTTGGGACAAGGGACATTTGGAAAAGTAGTCGAGTGCTACGATAAGGAGACAGGGAGGCATTGTGCCATCAAGATCATCCGTGCTGTTCAAAAGTATCGTGACGCGAGCAGGATCGAAACCCGCGTGCTGACCACGTTGAAAAAGAACGATCCTCCGAATGCATAGTAAGTATATTTTCTCGTCCAGTGACCCACCCATCTTGGACGACATACTGACCACTCTCTTCATTTGTTTCATGCACTTTGTATCTACAGTAAATGCCTTCACCTCAATGACTGGTTCGATTATCGGAACCACATCTGCATGGTGTTTGATCTCTTGGGACAGTCGATCTATGACTGGCTCAAGGACAACGCTTTTTGTCCGTTCCCGCCTAATCAGATTCAGTTCTTCGCGCAGCAACTCCTAAGAAGTGTAGAATGTACGTATGCTATATAAGACTAATGGAGGTCTTTATCTCAAGGCGGTCGCTAACACTATTCCATCGTTTTTATATAGTCCTTCACCGTCTGCGGTTAATCCACACTGATCTCAAACCGGAAAATATCCTGCTAAAGAACGGTGCATATAAGCAGGTGCCATACAAGGTGAGCTTCTACCACATGTCTAATAGAGGTATAATGCCATACTTTTTTGCATTACTTGACCACGTACTAACCTGAATTCGGGATCCTTGCGGTTACTTTTTTAGAAGTCACCAAATAAGATGCGGAGAGTATTATTAGACCCAGAAATTCGGCTGATTGATTTTGGAAGTGCAACCTTCCAGGATGAACACCATTCGACTGTTGTCAGCACGCGGCACTATCGCGCGCCGGAAATCATTCTTGGTATGACCGAAGTAACCGCATTTGATGCGCGGACCAAATTAAGCATCCGTTTTGGAGCAGATATGCTTACGCAGGACAACGTTCATGATATTTTCAAATTGAAATATAGGTCTTGGCTGGTCTTACCCATGTGATATCTGGTCTGTTGGCTGTATTCTGGTGGAATTCCTTACTGGGGAAGCGCTCTTTCAGACCCACGACAATTTGGAGCATTTAGCCATGATGCAGGCTGTCCTCGGACCTATACCTGATAAAATGATTCGCTCGTGCCAGTACGTTTAACAGCAAGAAAGAACCCTGATTTGCGCGTCGTATGGAGATAGACTGGCGATTAACTCTGCAGGC
Organism: Gamsiella multidivaricata; assembly: GCF_025024155.1. NCBI lineage: Eukaryota > Fungi > Mortierellomycota > Mortierellomycetes > Mortierellales > Mortierellaceae > Gamsiella > Gamsiella multidivaricata. Next base: position 187,036 of record NW_026251770.1, read on the forward strand.
CACTTGACGCGGCGCCTTTTTTTTTTCTTTCTTTCTTTCTTTCTTTCTTTAGCAAATCGGCCCAAAAGTACTTTGTGCAGGGACGACTGGATTACCCTAATGACGAGACAAAACGTGCGAGCCGGAAATATGTGAAGGCTCTGAAACCCCTCAAGGTACCTAGTTTCTCCTGGCACCTCACGTCTGAAGTAGCACTCCTCCACATTTTTCTAACTACGAGGCTTTTTGTTTTTTCTTGCCATCGATATCCAGGACTATGTTGTACCGGCAGCCAACCGCGCCGAGAATCTAGGCTTTGCGGCGGCACTGAAAGATTTACTTGGTCAGCTGTTGACATACGACCCCGAGAAACGCATCACGGCCGCACAGGCACTGAAGCATCCTTACTTTAGCTACATCGTGGACGAGGCAGGACAGATCCTCGGCAAGAGGGCCGGCGGCGATTCCTTCCATCCACCTAGATGATTTTATTTCTATTTTTTTTTATTTTCTCCCCTTTTTCATAACTTTTTTGCTTCAAATATCCATTATTATTCATGATCCATTCATCGCTATGTCACGTATTTCGTTATTTCCTCCGTATTCTTATTGTTTTGTTATTGCGCGCGCATAGTTCCAAATACTCCCCTGGCGCTTTAAACGCATAGAAACTACCGGCCAGGCAGACTAGTCAGACAGTTACCATCCTCGTTGTAGCAGTTATTGTTTTCTTTTCTTTTTTTCATTCTTATTTCAATTGTACAATATGTAAAGAAAGATATTGATGCATGAGCCATTCTGAAGCTTGGCACTTAATGGCTGGTGCTTGTTCTTTGATGTTGATATAGAAAGCAAGCGCGCCCTTTGGCAATCAAATACAGGCCATTTAAGAGTCCGAGAGTTTGGTCTTACAAGCCCTCCTTCAGAACCAAGATGCCGTCCTGCGGGATGGCGACTTTCTTGACGATGGCAGCGAGGATATTCTTGTTTCGGGGTTCCTTCCGCAACTTCCTCTTCAGGTCGACAATTAAGTCGCGGGTCGTCACCTGGGGCCGACTCTTTAGCAGTGCAATGACCTCCGCTTCCGTGATCAGCAACGAATCTTGAAGCCGTCGATATCGTATTCCATGCAGAGCGAGAGCATATGAGAAAATCAAGAATCTTTAGGTTAGTAAAAAAAAAAAAAAAAAAAAAACATGGCCCACAGCCATGCCATTCATTAGAGCAACTGGTGCAAACACTGACCATCACCACCAGCTGAAGCGTCCGCCTGTGCACTCGAGCCTGAGAATGGTGCCGCGTCAGCTGTTCGGCTCTGTTTCCTACTTGGCCCCTCATCGACGGTCTCTGCAGAGTCAGCCGTCTTTTTCCGCTTCTTTTCCATTGTTCCTGATGAACTTGAACCGCCCGCCACAGGTGCAGGTGGAGATGAAGCCCTGAGTACACTCGACGACGCCAAGGACGACTTCACAGCCTTGCCTGCCACTGTTGATAATGAAGGTGATGATGACGAAACCGCGGGCTTTGCACCGGCGCTGGCATTCCTGGGTGGTGGCAATGGGACCTTGCCCTTCAAGGCCTTGACGCCGACGGGTTTGTTGGGTGTGGCAGATTTGGTGACACCGGCCTTCTTTGGGATCAAGAGCGCGCCCTTGACACTGGCCTTGCCCTTGCCCTTTGATTTCGCGGTCTCCTGTGATAATTGTGCGTCATCTTCCTTCTTCGTATCCTTCTCCTTGTCAATCTCATCCAGATCAGAATCAGACGAATCTTGATCACTGGCATAGGGATCTTTTTCATCGTCGCTGGCGTAGACCTTATTTTTCTCGAGCTTCAAGAGCGCCTTCTTCACAGCCTTTCCAGTCTCTGTCAAGCGTCCCTTGTCGTCCTCTTCGTCTTCATCCTCATCAGAGTCCATAGCTGGTCCTTGCTTCCTTCGAGGCTAGTTGTGTGATATACCACAAAATAATGTGTCAGAGAGGGACCTGTTGACGATGGGAGAAAACGAGAAAGACAGATGCCGCAAGCGCTGGGCGAGCTTACATCGTCCTTTGCGTCGTCTTCGAATCCAGGCATCTCTGAGGGCATCTCCTCGTCGTCCTGCCAGACTTCATCAAAGTCCATTTCGTCCACGTCGCCATGCTTTCCACGCTTCTTCTTTCTCTCCCTGGCCTCATCCTCGTCATATCTAATTGAACAAAGCCGATATTCATCAGCGTCATTAGTCTTGTACCATTCAGTAACAGTCGAACTTGTCCAGTGCCAACGAGAAGAAATGACCTACCCAACGTCGTCTTCATGGTCAACCGTGACTAAGTGCTCGCCTTCGACTTCTTCTTCTGCGCCCTCTTCGCCATCCTCTGTCTTTGCTTTGTTCTTGGACCGCATCAGCCATCGGATGCTGCTGTTGTTCTGCTTTTGTGCTTTTTGGTACTAGGTAGCGAAAGACAAAATACGATGGGTATCAAAAGGATATGAATTCAACCAAAAAGAAAACCAGGTAACCAGGTATCATCGAGATAGTAACCGCTTTACCTGCTCTTCCGCCTCCTCTGCCGTCAGGGTGGCATACTGAATCTTTGGTGTGAACTTGTACCACTTGTCCGCAGGCACGACCTTGAACCCGTCGTCCGAGAACAAAAACAGCACATAGTTCGCATGTTGCCCGCCCTCCAACTGACCTGTCCAATTGTTCTGATTATCGTAATCCTCAACGACCCAGGGTGCCGCCTCAATCTCCTTCTTCTTCCGCTCCTCTTCGTTCGCGATATAGATCTGTCTCGTACGCTTCTTGAACAACATCTGCTTATTACGCACGCCTCCACCATAGGGAGCAATCAGTGATGTATCCGCGCCCGTTGTCGGTGCTGCTGCACCACCTGGTCCAGCTGCCGCATTTCCACCGGCCACCCCATCCTTCTTATCCGCACCTGCTGTGTCCTTGTTTTGGTAGTTGTACTTGCTATTATAGTAGCTGTATCGGTTGTAGCCGCTGTTCTCGTTCCGTTTGCGGTGCAATTTGACCGGCTGTGTGAACTTGTCAGGGCTGACCTCCTTATTGCCATGGAATCGCATGACATGGTGAAGGACGTCGTGCGAGGTTGAGACCAGCTTATAGTCGGTGTAGGTTCCTGGCTGGGGTTGAGCCGCGGGTTTCTTCGTAGGGATCTCGCGCTTGACGGCCGGGCCACCAGGTGAGGGTCTGACACCGAGAGCCCGTTGTTGATGGGCGCGGTTAGATTGCACAGGTGGACGCGAGCGTAAGAAAGACATTGTAAAGATCTTCCGTGGAGTTGATTGCGAAGAGGGAGAATCAGCAACCAAGAGAGGAAACAGAAGCAAAGAGATGCAACTCCAAAGTGCAGCGCAATTGCGCTATTTATTCGGAAAACTTGTCACGTGTGATGCAATGAAAGGAAGGGAAAAAATACAGCATACTGCGTCGTGTGCAATTTCCATTATCTTTTTGTTTTTGGCAAGATCGCTCCGTTGATATTGGGTAAGACACCTCGCTCGGCTATCATGATGTCCGCCAACAGCTTGCCCGGCTCCTCGACGTTCTTGGCCGCCAATTACAAACGCCGAAGCGTAGTCCACTCCTTGTTGTCTCGTGCAAACACTTCCTGCTAGCTCCAGAATTTTGACGCACAGATATCCCACCACAGCAGCTAGATAAACCGGCACACCGTAGTATTATATGCCCTTGAAGAGCAAGTCTGAGCCCTTGCGTGATAACTGCCAGACCTGTCGCCAGTTGCTTGTCTGTGTTGCCTGCGCTTTTGCCTCTGCCGCTAGCTGCAGTGCTATAGGTATTCATGTCTCCACCTCCTTCTCCGTTACCTTCGCGTTCATCATCACCCACAAAACCGCTGCCCAGATCGCTGTCGTGGCGTCAGTAACAAAATCGACATTAGGTTCTTCGGACATGTCGAAGTGCTTTGAACAAAGGTGTTTATTTTTTGGTATGGACCAAGAAATGCGAGTGTCGATGAAACAACTGGTGATGGCGAATGTCCGTTTTTGGTGGCAACTGACACGTACATGTACTGGTATGTATCCGGTAGACGTGTCTGTACCCAGCGTGGAATGTCAAAGCCATACCGATATACGAGTATTCCGTAGGTACTTGATAACCCACACGTGGGTCCATGAGGCTGCCGGCCGATTAGTTAGTCTAGGACAAGATAAGAAAAAAGTGCCCGTTTGCCCATGCTCTCTCATAAATAAAGGATTATGAGAGCGATGGTGCAATAGGTTATAAGTAGGCCAGGGATGGCGGCGAGCGAACAAGGTAGAGCAGGCTACCTGACTAGCTCTATAATTCTATTCCGCCTCAAGTGCCGCAAGTGAACGATTGCAGACAATATTTTCTACACCCCGCCCATTATTCTTTCTTTCTTTTCTGTTCCCTTGTACATCGCCCTTTGAGAGCAATATTTCCTACAGCACTCTCCTACTCGACAACGTGTGTAATAGTGCAACGATGTTTATTATGTTGCGTTGTGTTGTGGTGTTACTTGTTACCAGCAAACCGACTAGAGAGAAGAAGAGGGGAAAAAGTGGCGAACAACAACAGCAACAGCAACAATAACAACAACAACAACAACTCGATCCCCATTTCAAACAGCAAAACGAGAGAGAGCGTGTGTGAAGAGGGAGAGCACTTTTACGGTGAAAATGGCACACCCTCACAGCGTCAACAAAATAAGACGATTTTAATTAAAGCGAAGAGGGCTCTCACACGGTTGTATATTTATCTTTTTATTTTTTGCCGATTTCCAAAGCAATCCTCGCGGAACAGGGCGCACACTACGGATATTATAGGACATAGGAACCCTATCTCTCTCCCTTCCTTCCTCTTTTCTCTCTTCTTCTTCTGTGTCTTCATTGTTTTGAGCATCAACCCCTCCTCGTCCTCCTCCGCGTCTTGTCCATCGTTCATTCCATTCATTCACCTGTGCATCCATTTCTTTTTATGTCCCATTCCCAGTCAACCTTTTGCTAGTTTCTCTTCTCGCCCCTGAAATTATCTATTTAGCTGAACCGCTTTGACTTTATTTTGAAGGAGAGAACAAGGAAAGCAACAACATCGAACAACCAGGATCCACCAGCGAAGAGCGAGCGTGAAGTGCAACAATGTCTATCGATCCAAACGTGACTGACCAGCACCATCACCACCATCGTGCGTCCTCCGACGATGCCATGGCCGCATTGAAAATCGCTGCTGCCACTTCCTTCTTCTCCTCCCGCAACCAGAACAATAAAAATCCCCTTCCAACACCAGCATCGCTAGCACCAGCACCCACAAGGCAACAAGCACCCCATCCCATCACGACCACCATTCCCAGCCCCGTCCACTCGACGCGCCAGCCCTCGCCCTTTGATCACAGCTTGTCCAAGATGGCATCCACGTCCACGCGTGGCCCCAACAAACCACTCACACTCCAACACCAGCCCGCTGCACATTCCTCATATTCAACTTCACACTCCAGCCCTATACAAACACCCCATACTCCACATTTCCGCCATCACCACCACAACCATCAAATCTCATCCTTGCCCTCTCCTCCCCTATCCTCTGTCGAACCACCCCCTAGCGCTGGTTTCTTCCCAAAGTCGCCTCTCCAGGAGCGGTGTGAGGCTTTGGAGATTGAGCTCTCTGCCCTCAGACTCCGTCTCAAGCGCTCCGAGCGATCTTCGACCGTGAGGGAAAAGCGCCTTTCCCTCTTTCAGCAGCAATCCTCCGATTCCCAGCAATCGCTCCAATCCCTGATGTCCCAGTACGAGACGACCCTTTCCCAACTGCAGGATTCCCAACGCGAGCTCAGCGACACAAAAGCCGCGCTTGCCTCCAATGGTGATCGTGTTCGTCAACTAGAATCGACAACGCAGGAGCAGGAGTGCAAACTGAACGAGATGTTATCCGAGCGGGAGGCCCTCTCCGCAGAGATGAAGGAGAGCCATGCCGAGAATGCAAGGCAACAGAAGCGACTCAAGACTGCCACAGAAAAGGTCGACAGGCTGCAGCAGGAGAATCGCCAGTTGATTGAACAGCTCAAGGAACTTCGAACCAAGGTGGTCCAAGTCTCGGATGCCCAGCTAGATGCCATCGAATCATTGCACCGCGAAAAGTCTCAGGGGGGAAAGGCCGTCCTCGAGCTGGAGACAGAGGCAAATAGGTTCAGGGCCGAGGTCGAGCGACTGCAGGACTTGGTGCTTACAATGGGCAACCGACACGTCCAAGTCCAGGCACAGCTCGCGTTTTTCCAGCAGCAGGCTCAGCAGCTTCAGTACGAATTGGACCAATCCGAACAGACAAATTCGGAAAATCGCATAGCAGGGAGCACAAACAAACTCACTGTGCAACATTCACGGAGCATGTCAGCAGCAACGGGTGGCACAGCGAAAAAGCACGGCAGCATGGGTGAAAGCACGCTGAGTTCGCTCTTGGCCTCAGTCGCCTCTGTTGCCTCGACCTCCCATTCTCGCCGGACAAAACTCACTCGCCGCTTCACAGTCAATGCACCACGCAAGGATGGAGAGTTGACGCTGGAGCAGCGCAAGTGCGAGTTCCTGATGGACCAGATTGCAGTCCTCCAGCGCGGATACGATGCTCTTCGTCAAGAAAAGGTCACGCTCGAACTTCAGCTCGACCTCATGCAGCGACAACACCAATATCACCAACAGCAGCGACAGAAGCGCCGAGAGTCTCAGAGACGAACATTGGGGAGCGAACAGTCTGCGGCAATCTCGAATGCCTTGGCCATCATGGTCGCCTCTCCCTCCGCTGCAGGAAACCCGCTGACGACTATTCCATCGACGCCACTCCTGCCAACGTATTCCGCTGCAGAGCAGGAGGAAGAGAAGGCCCGGATCCAGTACGAGCTCGAGCAGGCACAAGTCCGGAAACAGAAGGAAGCTGAAGAGAAGGAGAGGCAGAGCTTGGCGGCCAAGGCAGCGGCAGAGGAGGCAGAGCGGGAGGCGATTCGACTCCGACGTGCAAAATCATTGCATCTCAAGGAGACCTTGGCGTCTCTCGAATCCAAGCGCGTCCGCAATGACAGTCGCAACGTCCAGTTCTCGAGTTCGGACGAGCTGAGGCACCTGGAGAACCTTCGTCTTACGAATGAGACCCAGCAGCACGGGTCAGCAGCGGCAGCCCGAGCAAGTCGACGGCTGGTCTCACCGTTCTCGTCTAGCCAACTCTCGTCCTCATCGTCGGCATCTTCGCCATTGTCATCGGCCATGTCCTCACCCTCTCCCCTGTCGGCCATGACGACTCCAAGTCCCTCTACGCCGTCGTCATCGCATTCACCGCAGGCCAAGCAGCCAGTGCAATATACCCATCCGTCCAAGCACCAGCACCAGCAGCGCTTGGCCACGTACGCCCGCCACACGTACACGTACAATATCGAACAATGCAGTTGTTGTCTCGGCGCCATGATTGAAATCTAGTCTCATCTCAGTTCCAAGTGCTTTATTGCATTCATTTATCCAAAGCATAAAAATGAAAATAAAAAAAAGCATGATTGACGCCCACGATTTCAATCCAGGGCATAAATGAAATTCACATTCATTTCTTTGAGGAGGTGTATTTGGTACCTATCTGAGGATAAAATGGTTGCCTGTTTGGCTGGCAAGAGGGGATAAGTACCCTTGTGGTCTCCAGCTGACAGGTCCCCAAGTAGCTGAATTGGGCCGCGTGCTTATAAAGAACTTTGGGTCCATCCAAGCACCCCATACCCACGAGACCTCGTTCGTTCTTCCAGTCTTAGATGTATGTGCAATTATATACCATTGTGGGTATAATGCAGTATGACGAGACTTACAGGTCCATAAACTGGACTAACATTCCATGCATGACCATACATACTGGTGCAACATACAAATCCGACAAATCATCCGCAGATTGGAAGAAAGAAAAGATCAGTTCTTCCTTCCTATCCCCGGAAAAAGAAAATGCATATTTGAGGACGTGATGCGTGGGCTGGTGGGTCAGAGCACACAGACAAGGAACAGGTGCATACACGTACCAACAAAATATAGACGGCCCGAGTTGCTTTGCAATCGCACGGTCTCCTGTGTCTGCGTTTGCTCTGTAAATTCTCTGATGGTCTGCAAGAAAAAAAAGAAGAATGCAGAGCTTGCTTAACTGCAAGAGCCGATTTAACTTAACTTAACTTGACACAATAGATAAATGCCTTAAACTATACTCCTAAAAAAATTCTGAACTCAGGGCGATTTTTTTTTTCGTGGACCATGGCTTCATGTACCTCTAGGCTGATATGCCACGTTGCTGGCTGGTCTGGGCTGTTGCCATGCCGTTTTCCTCCTTTGGCCCACTCCCAGGCAGCCAGGTCCACAACTCTGAAGAGTGCTCAAGTACACTCATTTCATTAAATTCCTGGGGATCCCATCGGGCAGCCAATCGTAGGGAGGACCGTTAAAACCATGCAAAAAGGGGCTCCCTGGTCCAAATTTTGTGGTGGTGCTACAGGCACCATGCTGGTCTGTGAGCGGGTGTCCCACCAAGGAAAGACAAGGCAGGTATGGCATACAAATCTCTTTGCATATACTCTGGAAGGTATCCAAGATGGTCACTGCAAGTGGGAGTGCTATAAACGAAAAATAAGAGAGCGAGCACTGCATAGCAAAAATAGTAGTCGTTTCCAGAAATAACACATGCACACCCACCCACATGGGACTCATGCACGAGGGATGAAACGTGCAGAGACGGATTTGTAATGGCCGTATTGAACAATTGAACCGACGACCACTATCGGACCATCTTTGCAAAGAAAATACCCTAGTTGCTTGCTCTTCTTCAGTCCTGGCCGTGCACTGATCCGCCATGGGGCTTTGTATAACGCCATTCTCCAAGATTTACGGTTCCCCTCAGTAACTATTCGCATCTCTGGATCCCAAGCAATCCAATAGTGCGCGCCTCATCCTGATACACATGGTTACGGTACCAACATCAACAGACGATTGGACCATGTAACCGCCGTCCCTTTTAATCTCATAGGACTATAACTTTACCATGTTACTGAGAGGACTATGCAGCAGCAACTTTATTCTGATCAATTATATTTAGTAGGCTAGATTTTTCCTTCCCATTGGGGGACACGATCGTTTAAAGCTACCCTGCTAAGTTATCATCGCAACCTTTTTTGTCTGAGCATCGAATAGCACTAAAACATCAACATGGGACGTGTTCATGCATGGCACCCAGCTCCTTAGCCTGCCACCTGTTCATTGCGGTACGCCGCTTTTCTGTTCGGTTAGGCTACCGTACCGTAGTTTACTATTCCCATCCTCATTTGACATATAGTTCAGCATAGACTAGGACAGCGTCATGCAGTCAGAGCGCGCCTTGTTCTGAGCCATTTTTTATAGCCTTAAAGGAAAGGTATCTGAAGTGCAGCGCTAGAACACGTTGTACTTCGACAAGGACATGAAAACAAAGAAGTCGCGTCTTTTTTTTTTTTTTTCCTTTTCTTGATTGAAAAAAAAAGTCGGGCGAATCCATAGAATCTGCATACGAAAGCGAGATGGAAGAAGTGGGCGATCAAGGAAAAACAGGATGGATATCTTGGTTTTCTCTACCTTTACCCATGTGTTACGAAGATCGCCCCTGTTTTCGTGGCAATGTTTTGATTACTAATGTTTGGTTTGAAAGCTTGCCATTCTGGTCCCCTCTTTCCAAGGCTCAAAGATAGGTCCAATGAGCACGGTGCGAATCAGGAGATGACGATCGTTGGATATGAAATCTCGCACTTGTTTCGGATGGTACCTGCGAGCACATTGTTCTGTAGGATTCAGTCGGGCTTCGTACTTTTCAAAGAGGGTCGTTTACCGGGGTGTCCATTCATGATTGCGGGCAAAAAAAAAAAAAAAAAAAAAGAAGCTTCCATTCCCCATCACTTGCAGGCACTCTCCTACTCTTCTACTCTCCTAGAAAGAGACATAAAAAACGTGGCACTCCAACCGTCTTTATGGCCAGAGATAATTAAGTGAAATTATGCAACGCATGCACACAAAAAAAACATTAACAACCTTACACAAACTCTTTCGTACAAACAAACAAAAGGTTCTTTTCTATTTCCCAAGGAGCAATTGACTTAGCACGGTGCAGCTCAAGTCTCTGTTTGATCGAGCTGAGGCATTTTGATGAAAGGACGCGCATGAAGGGCGGAGGTACCAATGCCGCACCATTGTCGCGCCATCGATCCTTAGATTATCTATCTAACTCTTCTCTAATAGCACTCTGCCTGAAGGTCCTTGACATGGAAGCAATGGGGTCAGACACGCATCATGAATATTTTTTTTTTTTTGATTTTAGGGTGGTAAATGAGAGGCGTCCCTGACAGGGCTGGATGGCGCACAAAGACGAACACAAAGGCGGTGTGTCTGTCTGCCTGTCTGTCTGGCTTTCAAATCAAAACAAAGTAAAAACAAAAACTGGGTCCCCTGCAGCTGTAAGCGCGTACCGTCACCGACGCACGCTGCTCGAGACAGAAACGCTCTGCCCTTACGAGTAGGACCTTGTGCATGGGCAGATCGGAAAACCTGCAATGCAGCATATACCCCAGTGAACTCTTTACGCCTCCAGGTACGCGAACAAAGGGATACATCTCCCTTCTTGCAAAGGTGTCGCCATACTTTCTCCTTCCGCTTCATTTTTTGTAGAGGACCTCCTTACCAGTTGTTGAGTCATACGTGGCTCTGCTTTCTTGTGAGTCTGAGAGTCAGCGCTCTTCTTCCATTACTCATCATCACTGACAAAAGAGTTGCTGCTTGTAGTGGCATTGATGTCCTCTAATATACGCAAAGTATGTGCACGATAATAACGAGCATTTCTGTCCATTCTCCGCTTAGTACGATGAGCGCTATAAATGCGGCCTTTAGAGGGCTTGTCGAGTGGAGTGGGTCTACCGACGGTATTTAGTCTACAAGGGCTGTTAATCTTGATGGCTCTCTGATAGAGTCGGTAATTAGCTCGACGCCAACCCATTTCAAAATGAACAATAAAGAGAGGAGCCAGCTGCTCATCGGCCCAGCGATCCTCTCTTTATTACTTTTTTTGTTGAGTCCATGCCCTGTTGCAATTGGTTCCTGCGCACGTTTTTCGTTTGAAAAGAAATGAAAATCTTAAAGTGGGGGAAGTTTCAGATAAGTTATTCAGCTCCTCCATGCAAATAGGGAGAGTCTGCTTGCCTGTCTGAAGATCGCTTGTGGAGAGAACACGGGGGCAGTTTGTTTACATGCCAGGGATATAAAAAAAACGAACAAACAAAAATAAATAAGAGCAACCCAGAAATCGCCACGCGGTTGTCATGGAGATAGAGCGCCAGAGAGGAGGAAACAGAGTGGTGGAAAGGGTGTTTGATGAATAAGCAAAAAGAAATGTACAGTTTCACCAGAAACAGGTATATCTCATGCATCTCGTTATCCATTCTGGCAATCAACATCATCTTAGACTAAAGATGCATTTGTTGTTGTAAGGAATGCTCACCGAGGGTGAACCTGTCTCTTTGTGAATCGATCAAAGGTGCCACCTTGGCCAGCTTTACAATGAGGTGCTGTTCTTTCGTATAAAAAGGATGGCAAGTGCACCTCGTCGGGTTTGAGGCCTTGCTATTAAATTATCGCTGTTGTGCCATCGGTGAGATTGTGCACGTTCTAGGTTGATGACACTTTGTTTACTGAACTTGCTGCCTGGTTCTTAAAAAAGCATAAACACTGAAAAATACCGCTGGTCATCAGCTCTTTTATTGACGGGAACATCTCTCCTATCCTCTCTGCGGTTTCTAGGAGATATCATAGGGGCCAGTTGTAAACCGTGGGCAGTACTCATATCTAACCTTGAATCGCCTCATACGGTCAAGATGTGTATTCCATTCTATGGCCGCCGTGATATACACATAGCATGGCCTTGTCCGACAGAAGCAACGCAAGGTATTATAAGGTAGAGCGAGGCTAGAGAAAGAGAAAAAATGCGTGCAGACTCGGATAAACAAACAGCAGAACACGATCGATTGCTCTCTAAGAGGTCAACAACGTTACTCTTATGCTATCGTCTGCGAATCGATAATTACTTTGGGCTCGGATGCATTGCATAGGAAGCGTAAGGACCTTATTCATCATAACATTCATAAACGGCCTATATTTCTAAGGTTCCTGTAACCAGAAAAACACAAGGCATGCTACAGCTGGTTCGAAATGAGATGGGCATAACTTGCAGAAGGTGATTGACACATCGACGGTGTACAAACTTATGGTCAGATCGACTTGCTTTTCTTCTCCGCGGTTGAAATCGCCACGTTTTTTTATTATTATGTTTTCTTGTCCCCTTTTGTTTATGACGAATGAGCACACTATTCTCAGGAATGCAGGACAGTAAACTAATAACCACAGGCCAGCAAAAAAAAAAGGTCCTCAGCGGATGCAGGGGTCTTTCAATTGTCCAACGGAAAAGATTCCTTCCCACAAGCTCCAGCATGGACAGAAAACATCAACAATGCCTGTCTGTATGACAGCGTCTTCCCGTGATAGTCTACATATTCTTCCCCGTTTTCTCTACATACAACATGGGGAGTATATCAAACACAACATTGCGAGGCAGAAAACAAGCCAGAGTTTAGGGAGGACATGGCGTCCACCTCAACGTCATGGCACATATCGCATGCTTTTTTCTAAGCACCAGCGACCTTATGGATATTTTCATGGTCATCCGTTGGCCTGACACTTATTTAGGGGGTTAAGGATCTGCAGATCTAAAAACGCAGACTTACCTCCCATTCTCTTTTGTAGGATGCCCAATCTTTTGATCCAGTGGGACTGGAGAGGCGAAACGAAAGCTGGTACGATTATCGGAGGGTTATTGCATGCAGATAATACCTGCAGACGATGTGTATGTATGCGGGTGTATCCCGGAACCCTAGCAGTATGTCATCAGCGGTTGTTTTTTTTGTGTAAAGCAGGAAGTGCCTACCCTGTTACCGTGCGCGCGCGCCATGCCAGATGGCTGTTTGCCCTCGTGGCTCAAGCGAGGTGCATTGTTTGAACACAGACAGATGCACACAGGCGTACACACGCATACGATGCACGAAAACACAGACACGCGCATACATACACGGACTACATCGAACAAAAGAAAAAGGTCCAACGGTAAAAAAAAGCAGGTAAACAAGCGACATGGCCTAGGAACAGAGCTATACGGATTGTTTATTTGAAGGTCATCATCTCCCTGCCATGTCATGCATGTCCCTCTTTTTTCATGTTCCTGGGCCTTGCTCGGTCCTTGGGAAGATATGTTCTGTTGTCTTTGTGTAGTTTTCAGCTTGGATGCTTTCAGATGGAATTGCCTTCGGGTGGATGGAAGGGAATAAAGTACCAAATAAAGTTCTCGTTAACGTGTCTGGAGGTGGCTCTTCCACCGCCTAACCCTTTCGTTCCATATGTGCAAGCAGCGACTTATTTCTTCTATTTTACGGCCCTGTTATTCAGTCCACGCGTGTTCGTAATAGTACTTTTGAATAAACGGCCGAATTCCTAAAAGAAACCCTTGCGTCTGGGTCCATTAGCTGTGTATTATTTAATACATTCTGTAATACAATCCCGTACCACCATCGATTGAACTGACTGAAGTGAATGAGCTGGCCGACTGACTACTGTAAGACCTTATAATTGGGATCGGTTGTGGAAAGCAGTTCCAGCTTCAGCAGCAGGACAGACTCTTTCCCCCCTCTCCTGTCCTTTACACCGCTCTGCGCTGTATGCTCTAGTCTCTCACCTCAGTCAATCCTCTTTCTTTGCTTCCCTTCTTCTTCCTCTTCTTCTTCTCTTCCTCTTTGTTTCTCATACACAATAGACAGATCCCTCTCACCTCTTCCATCGCTCTTCTGTCCATTACATTCCTTTCCCCTCTTGTCGATCTCATTCATTTTTTTTTAAAATAACAGGCACCTTCACACCTTGCCTCGAATCACCGATCCTCCTCTCCTCCGCTCATTCCCTCAATCCCTCAATCCCTCATTCCCTCACTGCCAGCACACCTTGCTTGTCTTCCTCATCCAGGGTCTTTGCCATCCCTTGTCCTCATTCTCCACCTACTTGCCTTAGATCTCCCTTCTCTCTGATCCTCTGCTTCCGTATCGAACGTTCCAACTACTGTTCCTCTTATTGGCCACAACTGTCCCGTGCACGCTCCTTCGCTGTCTACTGTCCTACCCGGCCTTTAAAATAATTTTTTCTTTGTCATAACCAGAGCACAACACCCCAATTCCCTATTACACCCATCCACATTCGACCATGGATATTCGTAGCATGCTCAATTCTGGGCCCGATGCTCAGCAAAAGATGCGAGAACAGGAGCAACAGCAGCAACGTCATGGCAACAACAGCAATGGAAACGAAGACGCTGACATGGATGGTGACACAGATATGGAGGATAATCCAGATGATGAGAACGAGAACGAGAACGAGATGGACGACGGCGGCAAGGAGAGCGGCAGCTCCTCCGAGGCAGAGGGCACTGTCTCTGAGAGACCCTACGAATGCGTTTGGGAAGACTGCACAAAGTCATTCTCTCGCCGATCGGATCTGGCAAGACACCGCAGAATTCACACTGGAGAAAGGTATGTATATGTAAAATAACATGGCTCCGTTGCTCGTGATTGTTGTCGTGCAGGTGTAATTACATTTGTTAGTCAATTGCTCCCAAACGATTATTCTTGAGGTCATTAACGGGATATGACTGAGAAAAGGAAGGGATGGTCCTGGAAGATGAGCTCAATGGGGATACATTGATACGACAAATTACTGCCTATGATCGATTACACAAAACAGATTCCACGCGTCCACATTGTTCTTTGCCCACTTGCGAGAAATTGCTGTGCTGGTCTATCTGCTGCATGATTCTAAACGCGTTCAATATGTCTTTTTGTGACCAAATTGTCTTCTAGACCCTATCAATGCGACTGGGCTGGCTGTGGAAAGCAGTTTATCCAGCGTTCGGCTTTGACGGTTCATTACCGCACCCACACTGGAGAAAGACCCCATGTGTGCGAGTACGAGTCCTGTCAAAAGTCCTTCAGCGATGTATGTGTCCTTGACCGCAGAATGGATATGGTTCATACACAT
This sequence comes from Gamsiella multidivaricata, assembly GCF_025024155.1. Taxonomy (NCBI): domain Eukaryota; kingdom Fungi; phylum Mortierellomycota; class Mortierellomycetes; order Mortierellales; family Mortierellaceae; genus Gamsiella; species Gamsiella multidivaricata. Next base: position 202,159 of record NW_026251770.1, read on the forward strand.
CTTCAAAAGCAGACGAGTTGAAACTGATCATTTTTTACTACGCGTCACTGCCATCAAATAGTCCTCCTCGCTCGCTCGTCATCGCAGGACGCACACTGGAAAGCGGCCTTATGTATGCGAACATCCAGGCTGTGGCAAGACCTTCACCCGCCGCACAACTCTGACACGTCACCAGAAGGGACACGAGCCAGATATCAGGAGCTTTATCAGGTAAGAACATCCTGGCGACCATCATGTACGTTGTCAAAGTTATCGTTGCATTGTTTTATTCATGGACACGTAAAGTAACATGTCTTCAATAACCTATATGATACCTAGCGAGAACAGGGAGCAGCTTGCCGCAGCAGGGGTCCTCGATTCTCTTAGCTACGGAACCAAGCTCCCCATTGCCCCAGGTCGTCCTCATCTGCAGAGGTCTCACTCGCATTCTATCGCTCACTCCTCACCACCCTCTCCAAGTCCTCATGGTCGCCCATATGGGTCTGGATTTCTACCATCCTTGAACCACGATCGGTTCGGAACATCGCCACATGGATCCAAGTCCCTAGGTCCAGCGGCTGCGTCAAAGTACTTTGGCACAAGCTCTCCTAGCTCATTCCAACGGCCATCTCCGCCCAATTTCGCGAGCTTTGGTCATTCCTCCTCATATCAGGGAGAGAGCGGAAGTCTTCCGCGTCATCTACAGCACTCCAGCTCAAGCAGCCATACCAGCCATAGCTCGGGGCACTATAATGACAGTGGGCACCACGCGCACCCTCAGGGGGTCCCTCACCATCATCATCGCCAGCACTCAGAGCATGCCCACTCTCAGCAGGAGATGTCCTCATCCCTACCTTCCCACTTTCATATGCACCCTTCGCAATCAAGACCTGCACGTTGGGAATCCCAGAGCTCCAGCAGTCGCCAGACACATGCCAGCAGTTTGAGCCCCAAAACCGAGTCTATGGATACCACAATGTCCTCGTCTTTGCCTTCACTGCCTTCATTGGGATCCAGTCACCCGTCTCCACGTGGTAGCCAGCCGGCGATGTCCTACACGCACCACAGCAGCAGCGGCACGCCCCCACTCCCTCAGTCTCCTTCGCATCCTCAGGCGCCCCATCACCGCCACCAGCAGTCGCAGGAGTTTGGGCGGTCGCCTTTGTCACACCAGAGCTATGATCAGGGACACGGGCATGGACACGGACACGGACACAGTCAAGGTCATGGACAAGGACATGGACACGGACATCAGCCTCACCACCAGCATTCGCGCTCCAGTGGAAGCCCTGGGCCATATTCGCAATCCTTCCCCAACTACTCTCCTATGCACCATCATGCCGCGTCGCCCTCTCCATCTCATCCACAGTCACCTCACTCTGGCCACCACCACCATTATTCGTCTTCGCCCTCGTCCTCATCCTCGTACTTCCCATCCCATCTCCCAGCTTCACCTCATTACCCCTCGTCCTCGTCCTCGTCGCAGCATCAGCAACCATCACACCATGGGTCTCCTTCACCGATGGAGGAGCGCCGGTTCCATTCGGCACCTATTCCTGTGCGACACCGATCCTAAGATGCTCTTTGATTGCCGCCATTTTTTTTTATTTTTTGATATAGACATGCCTCCATCCTTCCATCATCCTATACATAGACATTGTTTTCTTTTTTGGGACCCTAAACCAGTGTGGTTTCCTTTGCAGCCTTTTTTTTTTTTTTTTTTTTTTTTTTTCTATTATTCCTAATCATTCATTATTTCTTTACCCTGTACAAACAACCTTTTGCTGTCTTAGAGCACAAAAACGCGAATAAAACCAGCTCATAGACTTGTAGACTTGACAGGCAGATTTTTCTCGGCGACTCCTGAAATAGCACGATGCACCATCGGCGATAAATCGATTATCAGTCAACTGCCGCCCGTCGCTAGGCTGCTTACTTAATTGTCTTTCCCGCGATCACAAGTTTATTCCTCGGGCGAAAAGTGGGTTCGACCGCACTGCTCTGTCCTTTCATGCGACTTCGCTGACCTGCGCATTATTCTGCATGCTTGGGCTCCCTTGTTCACCACATGCCACGACTCTACTGTACTCGACTCTACACGACTCGATTCAGCCAGCAGGATTTTGCGAGGGATTCTTGTGTGACCAGCGCGAGCTCAGATCGCGTGTTGCCACCATGGACCTCGCTCAGGGGTTATTTGAAATAATAGAAGCTCGCTCTGTTCAGTAGATTAGTCTAGAGCACACTCCTGTCAGACGATGAAGACGATGGGAATGATGCCGGAAAATGCAGTGGGGTGGCCAGGACACTATTTTATTCGATCCCAGCCCCTGTGTTTGGTGGTAATGAATCGTAATGAAACATAACCTAAAAAGATGAAGCCGTAAGCTGCATGCCAGCCCCTGGAATTTATGTCTTTTAGTACATATGCTGGTAAACACCCACCCACACCACATAGGAAGGGCATTATTAGCGCATCGCTCTCTTTGGTATGGCTCGCGCGGAACAGTTTGCCTCTGGAATCAGAGGTGGGGATTAGTTCGGTGCTTATTCCTCCCGTTTAAACTAGGCAAAAAGGCTTGACGGAAGCACTGTCTTACGCGACTATGATACGCATGGTCCCCCACCTTTCACCGCTCAATGTTTTCTCAAACGTCTCGTAACTCCCCTCGCTCTCATCTTCACACTCTCAGAATCCTTCATTACTCTCCTCCATTCATTCCATCTCATCTGGAGGCATCGATCCTTTGAAGCTGTTTTCTCATTCCCTCTCACTTTTGCATCACACCTCTTGCTGGTCGGCCCTTTATTCAGGCCCAGTAAAACCTAATAATCTTATTTTCTTTTCTTGTCCCTCAAAGGACCCTTTCACCTGGTCTCACAACCCCCCCTTCCACCCCCCTTCCCCTTCCCCCTTCTCACAACCTGGCGCCATGAAGTTGCTGTGTCTATCCTCAACCTCAGCAGCGCTCACTATTGCGCTTGTCATTCCCCTTGTCAAGGCGCAGGCCCCACTCGCCCGGCGAAGAATGGCCTTTGCCCAGGACGATAGCAAATTATACATACAAGGCGGATTTGGCTCACAAACGTTCACAGCTCAATTCAACGCGCTGGACCTAAGCACCTCCTGGACCACGGCCTCACCCGCCTGGTCATTGCTTCAGAACGGACCACCGGCCTCACACCATGCTATGGTCGTGGTCTCACCACAACATGCAGCGGGTTTGGGAGCAGGAAAGCAGGGATATCTCTTGAGCAGCGGAGGAACTGGTGCACTGACGTTCTTTAGTACCTATGACTTGCAAGGAGCCACATGGACGAATCTCGCGCCGACGGCAGTGAAGCCGCCGTATACGGGGTTGGAGGGCCATGCGGCGGTATCGGACCCGACCACGGGGTTGGTGTACTTGGTAGGAGGGTATTTTGGAAACACGACCTACAATGACATCACGGTGTTTGATCCGTCCACAAGGAAGGTTGTGCTGCAGCAGGCGGCGACGGCGAACACTAGTCTGACGGATGTGGCGGCGGTATGGTCGACCGTTAGGAAGACGGTTTTGACGTTTGGAGGGTCCAGGGCCCCACCGGCGGCTTCGAATGGGATTGATTTGAAGAACCTGGCGGAGTATGATCCGGCGACTAAGACTTGGAAAACTATGGTATGCAATTTTTTTTATTTACCTAGCGTAGTGGTTTGGAGAAGGAAAGGCACAGAATTAACCGAGGTCTCTGGTAATCATTTTTTCTAAACCGATAGACCACCTCCGGTGCAGTGCCGCTGCGTCGATTAGATCATTGTGTTGCTGCCTGTAAGTATTTTTACTTGCTTCTTTGCTTGGAGGACAAAAACAACAACAAACAACAAGCAGCAGTTGCCTAACTTGGAGATGTTGTACGCCACCAAAATTAGCCGAGGACGGATCCAAAATCGTACTCTTTGGAGGGTCCTTAGACGCCAAAACCTACTTCTACGATATCTATGTCCTGGATATCAATACCGCAAAATGGACACTGGGAACTCCGGCGTCGATCGCACGGACGCGCATGGCCTGTGGATTCCATTCGGGCCAGTTCATCGCCTTCGGAGGATCCAGTGCCGATAACCGGACGTCGACCATGCACAACAACATCCCGATCATTTACGACATCAGCAGCGACACCTGGGTCAACAACTACGAGGCTGGAGGACGACAGCCTAACGGAGGATCTCAACCGGGCCCATCGGACCCTTCTTCGCCTTCGAACTCGACCCCAGGTTCGTCCGGCAGTAAGTCTAACCTAGGACCGATCATCGGAGGCGCTGCAGCAGGAGTTCTGGTGTTGGTCGGATGTGCGGTTGCGATCTGTATTGTTTTCAGGCGCAAGAAGCGCGAGAGGTCGCATAAGGCTGCGTACGCGGACGCCAAGATGGCAGGGTCGAGCGTGGGCGACGAGGATGAACGATACTATCGCCGTGGACCGTTGGCGCCTCGTGGGGACGGCGCGGGAACTTCGGACCGGGACAGGGACAGCGAAATAAGCTCAAGTATCAACACGAGCGAACAGAATCTGGGCAGCGTGCGTAATTCTGATCATTATGCTGCTGCAGAGGCGCTTCGCGGTGGACGAGAGACGCACATGAGTGGGTCACAGCAAGTACCGAGATCAGGCTATTGGGATAGCCTACTCAGAGTGGAGGATCCCGGCACAGCGATGAGACAGCTTCCGTCAGGCAGAGCCAGTTCTGCAGGTACCTCGAGTCCTGCGGGGAGGACGAGTCCTGGGAGGAGGAAGGTTCCTGTGGGAAGCATGAACCCCGCAGGAAGGATGAGTCCTGCGGGAAGCATGGGTCCAGCAGGGAGGATGAGCCCAGCAGGGAGGATGAGTCCAGCAGGGAGGATGAGTCCAGCAGGGAGGATGAGTCCAGCAGGGAGGATGAGTCCAGCAGGGAGGATGAGCCCTGCTGCCAGAGTGGGTCCCGGAAGGAGAACCAGCCCAGAGAATAGTTCCTACGACGGTCGGATGGCCGGTCCCGGCGGGTATGGAGGTCCACCGAACGCGTCGCTGATGCAGTGGTCGGCGCAGGATCAGCAACAACAGCAGCAGATGCAGCGTTCCGGGTATGATACACCGACATCGACGTATCCCTACAAGACGCCGTATGAGGATCCGAGACTGAGCATAACAAGCGATGGTAGCAGAGAGTTTTATCCGCAACCGAACACACAGATGTCGGAAGCGAGTCCGTACCCAGGGACGGATAGCCAGGGCGGTTACAACCGGCGGGATTCTGTGAGCTCTTATGGAACAAATCCACATGCGTTTTCACCAGAGATGCCAAAGGCCTATGTGCGTCCACCGCGTCCTATTTAAAGGAGGGCACAGCGTACAGTCGCCTTCCTTTTTTCATCTACTTTGAAGTACTTCCTTAATCACTCGCAGAACAATAAAAAAAGATTACTAGAGGACCATCTTTCATCGTCATGACACTCTTCAAAGCTTTTTTTTTTGTCAGGCGCAGCGACTGAATTCTTAGAAGAGTCCAGAAATCCTTTGTCAATGGAAAGGTCCACCGTACGGAAGAGAGCAACTTCTCCACTACCTTAGATCTCGTACTTACTGGGACAAACCAAACGAAAAGTTGGCGGCGGCGTTGCACAGGAAATTCACGGCAAGATTTTTTTCGTCGACACAAACCCTGTAACAGTCAGTAGCGTGAACCCCGAAACAGTTTACTAAAAGCACGGCAACATGTATCATGGTCATTTATGCTGTCTGTTGAACTCGTGGTCGCCATTAACACCATCTGTTAGACGTTATTGGTTTATTTTAGCTGTGTCGTAGGGCGGAGGATGTGGATGAGCTTGTGTTTGGGGAACTAACTTAATTCCAGACCCTTGATTCTGACGGATTGGTGCCTTCTGTCGTAGTGACGTTTACTAGTCCTCGAGCCGTCTCGGCATTCATGGGTATGGGAGGAGAAGGAGGGGAGGAAAGGGATGGTGACACAATTTTCTATGGAGCAGAGACCATGGTGGTAATAATCCCATTTGGGCGCAGCAAAATCGATGGTTCCTCTCGCATTGCCATCAAAGCACGAAAATCCTCCATCTAGGGCAAAAAAAACTTCGATCTCAAGGATCTACGAGGTTCAGTCGTAGATACACATACTGTACGTATCATTTAATAAGTATACTATTTGCCATCATCCCTAGTCATGAATCATAACGCCTTGTTACTCTACCCTGCTGGAGATAGTGAGCGTTCCTGGAGGGGGGTTTTTTTGCAGAGCGTCGTTTCAGAGGACAAAGTAACATCTCGTAGTACTTTTCAGTCGGATTTCAGTATCGACTATTTGAGAGGCGAGGAAGGGGAGGATCCGACACGAGAGGCCTGTGAGGGTGGCTCGGCGATATCGCTGGCCATGTCGGCGGCAGTAGTTGTAAAGAGAAGACAAGAGATTGTGGGGGAAGAAAGAAAAGGACGAGGATGCGCCATACCTTTTTTTCTTTTTTCTTTTAGAGTCATCCATTGTATGTGTACGACATCCCATATTATAAATATTTTCTAACGGAGAAAGGAGGAAGATAGATATACAAGTACATTGTGAAATGGGCGGGGGTTGTCTATGCGATATTGTGCTATATATATGTATGAAGTGCCCTTCTCAGGAACCGAGTTCTACTACTGCTGTTTCTCCGGTTCCCGCAAAAAATTCATCGTCCTTTGTACGAAGCTCCCAGATCGATGCCCCTCATTGTTCGGTACGGTCAAGGACTCCGACAAGTCCAGATGCGAGGGCTGTTCCAGTTGCAGTTCTTCAAGTCCTATTGCGTCGTGACCTTCACCAGCTGCTGCCGCCACCGCTCTATCGGCCGCACTATCTGTGCCAGCTTGATGCCGATCACTAGCACGATCCGAGTCCGCCTCCTCGTCATCATCATCATCGTCATCATCAGGAGCACCGCGTCTCCTACGCCAGATACCGCTGGTCTCGTAGCCAAAGCGCTGACTCTCGGGTTCGTCGTCGTCCTGAAGGTCCTCATCGCCGTAGTTCCCGAACAACATATTAAAGAACCCGCGTGTGGTCTTGGGCTCAGTTTTCCGGATCGAGTTACCAGAGACAGTGTTAATGCCGGAGGATGAATAAATGTTCTGTGGATGAACTGCAACGCTGTAGCGACTGGGCAGCGTAGCACCGAACGTTGTAGCCCGGGCTGGAGGAGCACCAGGTACTTGAGGGCTCAAGGTTGGTCGCTGTGAAGGTCGCGAACCCTGGAATTCGATGGCTCGTGTCGGTGCAGGATTCATGCTCAGAGGGGAAGCAAGAGGGCTCTGCGAAGCGGTCGCGACTGTCTCCGACGGTAAGGATTGGCGTCGCCTGATGGGAAGGCCTTGGCGTGAAAATTCTGCAAGTGAGGCATGAATAGACGCAGTGGAAGGCTCAGGAGCGCTTGCCATCGATGTGCACTGCATCAGAGGCGGCCGAGATGGTTTAGCAGCGCTAGTAGCGTTCGGTCCTTCAGACATATCTGTCCCTATCCTCGATGCTCCTGTGTACGCGGGCTCGTCATGAGCCGAATTCTCCTTGTCTGCCCATTGACTAGCGCCTGGACCTGAGTTCGAGTCTGCCAAACATCCTTGCCAGTTGGAAGAAGAGACAGGAGCATCAGTCGCACCATCAAAGTTCGATCCGCTTGTGTCGCGTCTTTGTGGTTGTCTTTCGTGATCGATTCGGGGGCTTTGCATGACGCCATCCGTCGCCTGTGCTCGGAACTGGACTTTACCGCTGGTTGGTGAGCTGTTTAGTGCAAAGTCAATCTCGATCGTGTCATCCAGATCCCAATGTTCATAAAGCGGGTTCTTCGGCAGCCACATCTTGCGATTCAATGGTCTAAGAAGCGCCGGGTGCATGTATGTCTCGAACTCCGATATCCGGTCTTGGTAGACGAGCTTCGACGATGTATGCTCAAAATGCGAAGCAGTGCTAGGGTATGGATGCACTGGGGGTGGCCCCATTGAGTCGATGAAATAGCCATCACCGGACAGAAATCCGTCTCCATATGTGGCAGTTTCTTCAGGGACAACCAAGGTCGAAGGCGGAACAGTGTCCTCGCTCTCGCCACTACGCTGCTCCACCTTGTTCTCATCAGCGGCTTCGGTATACGAACTAGGGTCGATATCGTTGGATGGTGTCCCATGGTGATCGACTGATTGGCGCAACTCTTCTTTGTCATCCGCTGCCCCTCCCTCGACGGCATCTGAGACTGGGCGATCTGCCTGTTGCTCCTTCGGAATGTCCTCGGTTGATTCGCTTTGGACCAGTTTTTTGTACCCTGCAGTAACACGCAGTCGAGAGAACGTCTTTGGCTGTCCGAGACTTGTTGCGCTGCCATTGGACATTCCATGGTCATCCTGACTGGCTGAAGAAACGGTATGGATCGAAGCTTCTGCCGCTTTTGCATTGGCCCCCGTTTGACGCCTGCGTAGTCCAGATGTAAACTCACCTGACTGTGTCGAAATAGAGCTGGCAGCGTAGAGATCCTGTTCGGGGTCAGCGTGGACCGACTCGGCACCGTCAAAATTCCGAAGGCCAGTGTCCAAGGGCAGGAACTTTGTTCGAGATCTGAAGAGATCTCCGCATAAAACCTTGAAGTAGATAGTGAACCCGAGGAGAGCCACAATAAAGAATCCTCCAACGAGCGCTTCGTTCAACCAGAGGACGCCCATCATCGTGAGCTGGAAGATGATCAGACCATCAGAGGTATACTGGAAGACGTGTCTGAAATATCGTCCACTGTTTTCGTACTTGCGGACATAGCAGTACGCGAGCTGGTACTTGAAGATCACAAGCGCGGTCCCGAAGAAGAAGATGGCAGCCAAGAGGATGAGCGGGCTGATGATCGAATAAATGAGTGTGATCACGAAGGCGAGAATGTTCTGTGGATAGTAGTAATAGTACTGGAAACACCACGGCGTAGTGGCCCGTTGAAGCGACCGTGGTGTGCGAGTGAACTTCCGCGCAGTGACAATGATGTGGATGACGAGCTGCGCCCACACTTGAAGCAGTTCTAGGAAGTGGGTGCAGGTGTTGAAGACAATGTAAAAGACGAAGAAGGTCGATCCTGACGGCAAAACCTTGGCCAGCATAGTGAAGATATTGGTGGGTGCTTGAATCAGCTCGATGATTGATTTGAGGATGGCGGTTCCAATCATGAAGACGAAGAGGACGTTGAATATCAAGAAGTGGTAATAACGTCGCAACACCTTCCCTTCAAGTTCAGAGTGTGAGACTGGAAGCTCTTGCTTTGAGATGGCTATCAAGTCAAAACAAAGAATCCCAATCCGTTAATTATATCTGTATGTGGAGTGTTGAAGGCATGTGCTTCGTCTTCAGGCAATGCCAGTGCCCTTACCTAAGATGATCACAGGTGCGAGTGCCAGGAAGATGGTAACGAATACGATGGGCAACACGTTCTGCAGCAGCGACTGGATCAGTGGCGATGCATCGAGGATAGGTCGAAGAAAGTGGAATCGTTCCGAAAGTGCCGAGAGCGATGTCAAGAGCAAAAACGAGGATGTGGGGAAGATCCAGAAAATGGTAATGACCCTGAGTGGTGCGTTTGGCGAATTTCCATAAAAAAACAAACGAATGGTTAGTATGCGGGCATAAAAAAAGCTGTATCAAAATACAACTGCAACATGCATCTGCAACAATCGTTCCGGCTGTGTACCATATGCTCAGATTGACAGCTACAGAGCGTGTGAATCGGTTTCTGAAACTGGCAGTTAGGTTGCTCCACAGCACATCCCTCGGCTCCATGGCTAGATAAACGCTCAGCCCCTGTGGTCTGGAGTCAATCTTGCTCTGAGCACAAAGTTGCGCGGACAGATGGTGCTTAAATGTGACAAAGCCGAAAGAAGTCGACTTGAACCGTAACGAGCCATCACGCAGCTCCTCGACTTTCTTATCCAGGCGGTTGTATTTTTTCACAAAGTAGTTGATACAATCAACACGGCTGCCGCCCTTGAACCGCTTCTCCGATCGTGTAGGCTGAAACGCATCCAAACTCTGCCGATTGCACGTTGCGAGGATATGCCAGATGGTGAAGGTTGGGCTACAGGCGGCGGCATCTGATTCTGGTTCCTGATCGCCCTGAATATCGATAATTTCCGAACGACAGGCAACCTGATTTGCACTTGCGCCCTGGTCCAGTACTTGTTTAGCGGCTGTTGTCTCTTTGTCTATTAGGTCAGCACTTTGACGTACGGTCTCGCGCTTTTTTGCAAATATCGATTTCCGGTATTTGGTGTACAACTTCTTGTCCTTGTAGAGATCCTGGGCGATTTGACGAAGAGTTGCATTATCCAGTGTGGCGGCGGCATTAGACACAGTCAGAGACTTGTCCGAAAGCGCTTCTGTATTTGAATCCGTAGAGTTCACAGAAGCTCGACCAGCCTTGGCATTTTCGAGGAATGAGCGAGCGAGTTCGATATGTGCCGCTTCGAGTCGGTTGAGTGTGCTCTCCCTCCTATCGATGTTTTGGCTAAGGCGACCGCAATGCTGGACTACTGTTGCCGACTCGACAGGGCCCATCTTGAGGGATTCAAAGTACTGTCTGAGCGCTGCGTCCGATCGCAGGTTGGAGGGTAGTCGACTGATAAAGATAGATCGCTCAGCAATCTCGCCCTGCCTGATGCGCTGAAGGGTATATTCCCGCCGAAGATCCATCCACTGCCAGTAATTCTTGAAGAGGAGGAACATCCAACTGATTGTGATAAGATATGTGAGGAAGACATGAGCCCAGAGAAGGTTTGAATTGGTTGGGACATTGGAGATACTCAGTCGAGGCACCTCGGTTTGCTTGCCGCCGGCTGTGTAGTGGATCGGCAACAGGATGATACCGACAACGAACCCATTGAAGATGCAGAACTGTAAACACATCTTGAGGAACCGTAGATACATGACCGCGTCCAGACCGACGTTGTTGATATAGAACTCTTCAGAAATTCGTATTGTCGGTACGATCCAGCCTAGAAATTTGCGCGATACCGGTGGGGACGGATCGCTGATAAAACGCATAAAGGAGTGGTGTCAGTAAGAGGGCCAGGCCATGACAATCCATGGGTCCATGGGGAACAGGGGCAACCGCTTACACGCGGAGGCGACATCTGGGCGAGTAGAGGTACTCGAGAGTTTTTTTGCGGCGGTTGTATTCGAAGAAGCCGAGACACACGAGGCTGACGCCTACACTGAGGCCTATCTGGGCCATGAGACCATTGAAGGTCGGTACCAGACTCTTTTCGCGCGAAGTGTAGTCTGACATGGCGAGAGCAGTGTAGGACTTGGTTGAAGATATGTCACTTCGGCGTCTCAGTCCAGTTCAGGCAGATAAAGTGCAAGGACAGAGAAACAGGAACGGGAGTAGAGGAGCGCGTTATGGATGGCAAAGGATTACGATGCTTTGACAGCAATTGCTGTTGGATAAAAAGGCGCAAGAAGGGGGATGGATGAAGGGTGTAGGAGGAGAAGGGAGATAAAAACGAAAAGGAGGGGAGAGGTGGGTGTTGGAATTGGAGGCGAAGGCAGGGACGAAGAGGCAGGGTCAGGAACCGGAGATGAGACGCTTGTTTGGGGAGCCACAATAAGGGCACGGGATAAGGATGGTGTTTAGTTAGACACTCTTGTAGGAATCAAGCGGGAATGGAAGTCAGGATGCCAAGATGGTAGCATGAAGGAAAGAGGGGGACGATTGCGATGGAGTAGGAGCGAGATGGACAAGCAAAAAGCAAAAAGCTGCAACCTCCTTGTCCATGGGGTACAGTCAGACTTTAATACCTTATTTCAAGCAGGCATTATTTTTGTTTTCTTGGATTGACGGCTGTAATCCATCTAATCAAAAGGCATGGTAGCATGATAGCATGATAGCATGATGAAGAACGAGGGCATGAGTGTTCAACTGCTATCGATAATTACGAGGATGACAACTACTGCAGCTTGTGATGGAGCTCGATGGGCAGTGGTATTTCCAGCTTTACAGGTCGTCTGGGCTGTCCTTTGACAGTTGGCAATGATATCATTCAAAAAAGAAAGAGCAATCCAGCAAGCAGTCAAGGCTCTTTCTGGACCAGCCACAGTCATCCAAAGCGATAACAGGGGCGGTCTTCTGTGTTCATCACTTGGACCTTGTTCCTGGGCTATGCTGTGGCTTGTTCTATGGGATCTGAAACAACGCCGCTTGGAGCGCTTCTAGGCCGACACAAGAGACCCCAATCAGACGGCGGCCCTATGGCGGCCACTGTCGTGCACAGCCATGGTGTTTATCCACAAGGGCTATGATGAGCGAACGACTGTCGAGCATTTCGACACACAAAACACACACAGCGTGTAGAACGAGATGGAGGGAGAGACGCACATGCTTCACCCTTGTATACCCTCCTTATCTGGTCCCGTCCTCATAGACACCTCCATAGTCCAGACCCTGCATAATCCCTGGGCTCGCAGGAAAGAACAGCCGTCAATTCGCACAATTTGAGCGGACAGGCACCCAACTCGGGGCTGCCTTTTATGAGCATGCATACTCTGTATACTTTTGCTGCAATATGTCCCAGACTCCGCACTGTCACCTTTACGCCATTGCCATGGTTACATGTGTCTTTTCCTTGGAAAGATATCGACCAGTGCACGGAATGGGTTATTGCAGTAATGTTGGTGGTGTGTTGTGCATCCTCCCCTGCCATTCTGAAAAAAAAAGACATTCATTCCTTCTCTTCACCATTTCTTCTCATTCATTCTTCCATACTGAACCAGTCTGGACCGCCGCATTCTTTCACTCATCGCGCTATGGCACACCCCGGGTGCACGTGTCCCAGTATCCCACGGCGAACACCAAGGATACAGATGTTTACTGCAGCCTTCGCCGGACTCCTCGCACTCCTGCTCGTGGTACTCCTCCCGGCCACAATCCGTGCGCAACGAGGCCCCTCGCCTGTTCAGGAAATGGCCTTCATGCGCGCCGGTCGATATCTTTATGTGCAGGGCGGCAAATACACAAGCGACAACAAGGACATTTTCGTATCACCCCAGCTCTACGCTCTAGATCTGTCGACGAACTGGACGGTCACCTCTCCGCCGTGGAAGGCGCTCGCTGATGGCGCTTCATACAACCTCCTGAACGGCATTGCCACTCCGGATAACCAGACCCTTATTACATTCGTCAGCACCAACACCGGCCTCGCTGTGAGTAAGTACAGCATCCTGGAGAATGTCTGGATAATATCCACGGCCCTCTCCCCTCAAGAGCTATTAGAAGGTATCCGCACCGTGGTTGACCCCGAGACGGGTTTAGTCTACATCAATGGAGGGACCAACATGGATGTTTACAGCCCCCGAAACAATAGCATACAGTCGTACCCGATTGAGCCATACATCCTCCCCACGCGCCTCTATGCAGGGGCGGTTTACAACAGCCTCAGAAAATCCATAATGTATATGGGCGGCTTCACGGAATATATGATATGGATACCAGAAACCTACCTCAATGAGTACATTCCTGCCAATAGAATATGGTCCAACTTTGTGCGTAAAGCTATTCTATTAACATCTCAAATTTCTTGAGAATCATGCTGAGTTTCGAAGTCCGCTAAGAACGTATATCTATGCTTCCTATTGTCTAGACCACGACTGGCGAATATCCTTCTCCAAGAAGCGATCACTGCATGGCTGCCAGTACGTGATCATGGCTCTATAGCAAGCCTAGCAATGGCGCGGAAAAGGATACGTGTTCCTCGCTAACTGTTACAGTTTAATCGTCTAGGTGAGGATGGCAAAACTATCGTCGTCTTTGGAGGCAGGGTGCCTCCCAAGCCAACCTCGAGTGGTACTAGCGACTTTACCGGCTCTTTGTACATACTGGACGTGCTCTCGGGAAATTGGACCCAGGGAGTCAGCTCGAGTCCAAGGCTTTACATGGCGTGCATTATTATAGGCGATCAGTTCCTGGCATGGGGAGGCTATGACGGCGTCGGTACTGTGTCCGCTACACCAATCATCTTTGATTTGACGAGGCGCCAATGGGTACAATCGTATGCTGCCCCAGCATACTATGCGAATACGCCCGAAACTATCTCTAGCACGGGCACATCGGCGACCTCGACATCGTCTTCACCGCCAATTCCTTCGTCATCCTCAACAAACCTGCCAGCCATCATGGGGGGAACATTTGGCGCACTCTTTATGATCGCCTTATCTGGGCTCATTTACCTGTGTATGAAGAGAAAAAGCGACAAAGTGAAGTACGAGACACTGGCGCAGCAGAGGATCACAAACCAGGCAGAGGGTACCAATAATCCAAATACGAACGTCGACAAGACGGATATGGGTGCCTATAAGCACTATCGTTCCAACGACTCACAAACACGCAACCCACAGGTCCTGCCATCTGGATTCCCCTACTCTAGACGCGATCCCCAAGACGCGATTGCCATGGGCCTTCTTTACAAGCAGAGCATACACCAGGGCTCGCAGTCAGCCCATTACTCATCCCATATGAAGGCTCCGGCATATTCACCTTCAAATCTCCCCAACCCGCTGTTCGTATCAACATCATACAAGGCAGCACCATTGATACCAACGACAACGCACTTTTCGAACGCATTCATTCCGGTTATGACCCCAACCAGTCCAGTGGTCCTCACCCCTCATGCATATACTTACTATCCCGGTGGAGAGATCTCTGCCACCCACGCGCCACGACACTTAGTCTACGACCCTAGAAATAGGGCCTCCACATCAGGGTCCGAAACTACAGTCGTCCTTAATACGGGCGACTATGACACCATAGGCGCAATACTACCAAACTCGCATCCTCATCGCACCACATCGGGCAGTTTTGTGCCTGGCATGAGGGAGTACACAGACGATGATGGCCTACTGAACTCAAGGCCTTCAACTCCGCAAACACCACCATATAATTGGAAATAAAGTATGTCAATGCATCCGTCAAAGCTATGCAAACTGTGTTATTGTTGCTTATGAGCGGAGCGGAATTGTCTTGTTTGCTTCGGTGCCATATAAGGGAGTCGAGGTTGTCGTACCTTTTGTTTCAAACACGTCAATGGCTAGGGACAGGCAGGGAGATATAGATAGGCTACGACCCTCATTGTGTGCCCCCCCCCTGCCGAGACCAACGACGCGTAACAATAGGAGCCCTCCTAGCCACCAGTATGTTTCTCCGAGATAGCAACTTTACTCCGTGACCAGAGAATGAATGGTTGCTCTCTCGTCCCAAATGTGCCCGGGCCTGGTTGCGGCCTTGTATGCGGTAACCTGGAGCTTATAAAGCGGAGCTGCCGCTCCCTTTAACGCACGACTTTTGAGTCATTATTAATAAAAATCCATATCGTGAACTATACGTCAACAGCTACGCGATACACACTTCTTTTCATTTCAATTTAACCATCCGAATGATGCCCACCACTCTTTATACGTTTGGTCTCGCCTTCCATTTCTTCTCCACGATCGCATCTGCAGTGCCCGTCGCGGACGCATCTGATCCCTGCAGCACCCTTGCAGCACTCAACGGGACCCGCATCAGCTACAAAGATGTCGCCAATTGCTACCGCAACATTCCATACGACAGCACTATCTCTTCATCCACCCTGAGTGTCTTGGATACCCTCTTTCGAGATTTTTATATCTTCCGAGATGCAGCTTTAACGCCAAGGCTACCGGAACCGTTTACCTCACCTCCTGTGGATATTATGAAAGAACTGGGGATGATCCGCATGACCAGATATCAAACTGACTTTGATCTCCATTCAGCTATCATGACCGCTATCTGGAAACTCAATGACCCCCATGCTGTCTACTCTCGTAAGTTATGTTGAATCATTGTCGCGGGCAGAATCCAGAACTCATTTACGAAGATGTGCTGATAGTATATACCAAATCCTTAGCTGATTGCTACTCAGCCTACTCTTTTAGCCAATCCCTCCGTCTTTACGCGCCTGTTGCCAAAGGCCAGCAGGTAAGGTGTGGGCGAAGCATCGGATGTGGTAGTTCATATACAGCAAAAGGCCGACATTATCCCTCCCCTTACTCTATATCTTCTCAATAGTCCTTGCGTGTCTTTAGGGATGAGCGCGGTAGAGGTCTCGAGGACTGTAGTGCAATAACAATCAATGGTCTTCCTGGTTTGAAATACATGCAACGCTGGGCAGATAAATACGCTCCGTACTCCAAGGACAGCGGGGTCCGCATGAACTTTGCTCTAGCCTCTCAAACATTCGACCCTAGGACTCAGTCCTTCACACTCAGTTCTGGAGTGTTTAGCGAGCGATATAATCTGCCTGAGCAGGAGTTTGTAGAGTATGAACTTCAGTGCCCCGACAACAACAACAGGTCGACCGGGGATAGAGGCACCAGAACGGTGCGGTTGCAGGAGGAATGGCTGATCCAACCTCAAATAATAAGCGCCTTTCGTGACACGACCTCGTATGTACACGCGGTGTGCCTGCGGTTCCCATCTGTCAAGCCTCGTCGTTCGATTAAGTCTCAACGGGGCGAGCGTTCTCTTCCTCCTGCGATGGAACACAAGGTACCGTTCCCGAAGCGGAGCATCTCAAGCCATAACACGCCTTCTGAAGTGTTGCGAGACGCCGAGTTCATTATCTCAGGCAACGGAACCAGCTTCTATCGTCTTAAGAGCCTGCCCCACGTTGGTATCATGGTCGTGTTCACGCATGAGACCACGAATTCGGAAATGAGTGTTATCAAGCTCGGTCTCGACACTCTGCACCGGCTGAATGTCACCCATATCATCCTCGACCTACAAGGCAACATGGGTGGTTTTGTCGATTTTGCGTCCCTACTGACGGAACTCTTCTTCCCCCGGAAGATGAGGAAGGCGAAATCATCCGCACATGAGCCCGATCCACTCGAAAAATCGTTCGTGAGCGACACCCGCGTCAGCTCAATGGTCCAACGCGCAAGCGGACTATTGACAGGGGCGAAGGTGCCATCGTTCTTTAATCCTTATTTCTATTTCGACTTCAAGACTGAGCGTTCTTATACGTACAATCTCTTCCACCATCCCGTCCCGCAGATTCGAAATGGGAGGTCAGCACTTTATTCTCCATTATTGACACTGAATCCTACGAATATCTCACGCGTCGCGGACACCCATTCTTATGCCTGGACGAACGACCCCTCCAAGATCCTCATCCTGAGTGACGGTCGATGTGGCTCCGCCTGTGCGTTGACTTGCCACCTCATGCGAGCCAAGTATAACGTCACCGGGATCGCTGTGGGCGGTCATCAGGGCGAAGCTCTTTCCATGTTCTCGTTTGCGGGTGGAGCCTTGACGACTTTGGATCAAATCCATAATACATTTGAATCGGTCAATGTTGCGTCGCCGATAAAACAGTTACCTTATCGAGGGCGGGCCACGGTCCCGATCCTGGAGGTCTATCGGTATGGCAGATCAAAGGGTTGGGTCGAGGGTTTGCCCGAGGAAATGGGCCGTCGGGTGGACAGAGGGGTGCCATTGGAGTACGATGCAGAGAGCGCCAAGGCCGATGAGCATTTGGATTTAGGGGTCGACACGGCGCGGAGGCGAGATGCGCTGTGGGACCAGGTCGCACGGACTGCTTGGGCCACTGATTCGTAGGTTGAAGATAGTCCGCAAGGCTATAAACACGCTTTTATGATTCGTAGTCGTTTCTTGGTGTATTATTCTCAGGAACTGGTGGCATGCACGCTTAAATGGCAATTGAGTTACACAGAAATGATGGCGGAGCACGAATCAGCTGCTGCCTTTACCCATCGCAGTTCATCCCCACCACGCTCAATCTCTTCGCTCTCGCCTTCAGACCGTAGTCTCTCACTCCTCGTTATTTATTACAATCCTTTGCACCGGATACATCAAGCGAGGAACGTTTACAGGAGTTCAGGGTCACTTTAACTTCGAAGACCACTTCCATTCCTACACGATTGGACAAAGAATTGGGAAAGCGCATTATTCTATGGAAGGATATTCCTTAAGAATAGCAGGTGTCTCATGCAAGAAAGAGAGCTCATACTTTTCCCGACCGACAACAAGTTCGAAGAGTACGTCTAAAGTCGAGTGACATGAGGCATTTGCGCCCCATGTACTGTACAAGTGACACAGACCACACGGACACAAACGCGCAAGCCCATTCGCAACGGCAGACATCTGCGGGAATCTCCCTCGTAAACTGTAAACTAAGCAAGCGGGCTATTTTTGCGGGTTTTTAGGAACAAGACTGGTGTCGCATGCGCTACATGCAGCATCTTCGGTTCCAACAGCAAAGACGGAGCTTATGTCACTGAAGCAACTTTGGCTCTACCTTTAAGTAGAGCATCCATCGCTTAAAAAAAAAAAAAAAAGGTGTTCAGAGAACGCACATTCACAGACCACATCAAACCCTGAAATTCACGCTAATACTGCGTCAGTCGTCCCCGTTGTTGCCAATAGTGGTGGTCAGATAATCATGGGCTGTACCTGCGCCACTCAGGAGTGCGAAGCGCCTGTGGGCAAGACTGAGAAAACTCTTGCTGCGGCTTGAGCAGAGCCGCTCAACCTCGATCGTATAGGTCGCCACGACAACTTCTTCGCGCTCGGTGGCCACTCTACGTTGGGCGTACGTCTGATCAACACTATTCGCTCCAGCCTGGGTTTCGAGTTGACATTGCGCGCCTTGTTCGGAGCTTTTATGATTGTAGGGTTAGCCCAGCAATTGTCGCAGAAGGAAGCTAGCCAAGACGGCACCTTTAGTGTGCTGCCGCCGCTCAAACCCGACGGTTGTCTGGCTCCTCTGTTCTGCATCCACCCTGGTCTTGGTCTTAGCTGGGGCTACTTGGGTTTCTCAGAGCATCTGCACCCAGAGCAGCGCCTGTATGGTCTGTAGGCACGTGGTCTTGGTGGACACGGAAAGATGGCAGAGACGATCAAGGAGATGATACAGGATTATATCTATCAGGTCCGCCGCGTCCAGCCTCATGGGCCCTATCACCTCTTCGGCTGGTCCTTCGGCGATAATGTAACTCACAGCATGGCAGCGGATCCCGAGAAGACGGGAGAGAAGGTCAACATGCTGGTCTTGATGGACTCGGCTCCAACTAACGGCAGGGCTACGCAAGCGGCTGTTAGCGATGATGACGGAGTGCAGTATTTGGAGCATTGCTTGCTTCATGCACAAGGAGACATTAAATGAGATTTGGGACATAGTGAAGGTAGTTGGACTGAACAACTCCAAGCTCCGCGGTGGATACGCGCCTTCAACCTATAGCGACGTGTTCTTCTTCCGCGTGACGGCTGGTGTGGATGATACTGTCGAAGCGGCGGATCCTGCAGAGTGGACACCTTTTGCTCAGGGTGACATTGAGGTTCACAAGGTGGAGTACGACCATATGGAGATAGACAAGCCTGGTCCGATGACCGAGATTGGTTGCGCTATTGCTGCGAAGTTTGAGAAGCTGCAGCAGTAGCGGATATCCTAGACACGGTCGCTTATGCAAAATAATAAAGGCGATTGTCTGAAACTACACAGGTTTTGGCTTGAGACTCGACAGATTGGTTGGCTTTAGACCAAAAGACCTAAACGAGGATACAGTGTGCGCAAGTTACAGTTGCTCTATTGGATAATGCTAGAATGCTAGACTAGACTGCTGGATGTATGGATGTATGGATAGAAGGAGCCTTTTTTATTTTACAGAATTGATATGTACTAATGTATGTTGTTTCTCGGACCACTCATTTCTAGTTCGATGAGGCCTTTTTTTTTATTTTTTTGGTTGGTCCGGCATTGAATTGTTAAGTTGAACAAGGCAGGGGGCCAAACCGACTTGGGCAAGAAGGTCCTCCCGAGGAGAAAAAGGACCAAGATCGTGTATAGTCTATTGGTGCGTAAGATGCAGCAACTGCAAAGGACTCGGATCACGTAAAAGTTCCAATCGCGTGCAGTAGAGTGCTTGAACCTTCCGTTTACATCTTTGGACGAGTAGGAATATAAATACATGCGGAAAAGCTGATAGATTTTCTACATCTTGCGCCCGCTTCATTCTGCATGTGGTCAAAACCTATTTGGCTTATTAATATATGGTGGACCTCTGAGTCCTCAGGCTTTTTTGTTTTTTTTTGTTTATATCTGCGGATATTTTGAAAAAGAGAGCATTCAGATCGTACAGAGCATCGACAGTTTCGAGTTCCGCGGATTTAAGCAAAAAGGCCGAGGAGCAGCAGATGTCTAGATCCATTCTGATAGCTGTCCGACCGAGAAATAAGGTTTGGCAGGATCGTTGTTGTGCATGGCTGTTCACCCTGTTCATTTTCTGAAAAGATTCACGCGGTAGAAAACAACCCGAATGGAACGGTCCAGCCCTGCGCTGAGCCCTTGTTTGGACAGCTATGGGCCATGCATCGTACACGCAACGCCTTAAAAAGGAGCCGGTGAACAGGCGCCCTCCATTTTCTCCAACCCATCGCCCTCTCCCCTCCACACGTCTTTTTTGTCATTTCATCCGCGTCATGGCAAGACTACTCAAGTCCCTGATCCTTTCTGCCACTCTGGCGGCATTGGCTTGCGCTGCACCCCTCATGCAGGACGACTGCGCTGTCCTCGCAGCCCTTTCCGAGGACCAGATTAGAGTCAAGCACGTCTCTGATTGTTACAACTCCTTCATATACGATCTCAATAACGCAACGGAGACCTTGAATACGCTTCAGACGCTATACAACGATTTCTGGATCTTCAGGGACGCCGCCCTGACGCCGAATCTTGCGCCACCATTCACCAGCGCACCTGTAGATGTTCTGGATCAGCTGCACAGGATTCGACAGGACTCACATGCGAGCGATTTTGCATTCCATAAAAAGCTGACCATGTTGGCCAACTCGGTGAACGATGCTCATTTCTCCTATGAACGTAAGTATCTTTTGTAACATCATTAGTTTTCGTTTCTGTAAGCGTTTAAGTGGGAAGGAAAAAAAAATGTCGTACTGACGGACAGACTATGGACTTTCACGGTTATATTTATATAGCGGACTGCTACAGTGCTTTCAAATTCACCCAGCCGCTGTGGCTCTACGCGCCTGTGATCGATGGCCGCCAGGTAAGGAGGTCGATCAAATGAACTGGCAACTTTTTTTTTTTTTTTTTTTTTTTTTCCCCTTCAGAAATAGCTTTGCTCATTATAGCCTCTTTATGAATGTTAGGCCATTCGCGTGTACAAAGACAATTCTGGGAACGGTTACACCGATTGTGAGGTCGTTCAAATCAACGGTGAAGATGCACAGCCGTATATCCAGGCGTATACCGACAAGAACGCAGGTCTTTCCAAGGATGCTGCTGTGCGGTTTAATTATGCACTCACTTCCCAAGAGTACAAGGAAAGCACTCAGAAATGGAGTGAAAAAATTGGAATTTTCAGTTCGACAACTGCTCTTCCCGATGCCGATTATATCGACTACCGTATCCAATGCAATGGCAAGGAAGCCGTGGAATATCGCGGCCATTGGAGTGCTGCCAAGGGCTCTGGTGTCAACGATTTTACAGACCAGGCCAGCTTCTACCAAAATATCTGCCTCGCTTCTAAACCCAAGCCATTCGTTCCCGGTCGTTCAAGCACCCAGGAACCCACTACCGAGGTGAGGGAGGTCCACGCTCAAGAACGACTCAAGTTGCAGCAAGAAGTGTTCCAGCTGGGTCCCATGAATGAGCTGTCTAATTCTGACAAAGACTTCCCCAACGCGACGTTCGTCGATGGCGGAGTCACGGCCGTGTATCAGCTCAAGTCCCAGCCCCATGTAGGTGTCTTCGTTTTGCCGACGATGGAACTCAAGTACAAGATTGAGATCCCAAAAATCCAGAAATGGTTGTCCAATCTTGCCGGTTTGGGTGCCACCCATTTGATCATCGACACCAGCAACAATGATGGTGGAAGTATCGCCTTTGCCAACATCCTCGTCAGCATGTTCTTCCCAACGAAGAACAAGCGAACCAGTGCACACCTAGCCCGATACCGTGTCAACGCAGCAGCTGAAGCCATGGCAGACGTGGACATTGCAAATCCGACAGTCCAGACGTACTTCAATCCCAGAGAGCTAGCGGACAAGACATCATTCCAGCCCTTCACGACTAACATTTTCAAGAACCCATTTAATTCGACCGTCAACGGACGTTTGGCCTCATACACAGACTTGCTCTACCTAGATTTCGACCCACAAATTGTGAACGAAAACATAACCTACCCCTGGACTGGTGTTGCCTCCAATATCGTGATCTTGACGGACGGTGGATGTGGGTCTGCCTGCGGTATGTTCTCGGAACTGATGGTGCGCAGGCATGGAGTCAAGGCCATCGCGGTTGGAGGTTATACCAAGAAGGACCTGTCCATGTTTTCGTACGCAGGTGCGTCGGTCCTGAAGCTGTCGGATCTTTTTGATAGCTATGAAAGCTCGGGCGTTGTCCCGTTGATGAAGCCTTTGCCGTACGAGACCACTTGCCAGATTCCGATGATCGAGATGTATAGTGAGGGGGATACGACGCCGCTGGAGTATAACCCTGCGAGATATATCGCTGCACACCGTCTGGACTACACCTCCCAGACTGCCAGGCATCGTGATAAGCTCTGGGAGACTGTTGCGGAGACTGTCTGGCCCTAAGGGATCCGGTATATAATTATAAATATATATTTTGTAAATAGATAAAGCATGAGTGGTTATTTTTATATATATCCTTCTATTCTAGATAGATGGATGGAATCCATACGTGTTGTTGCCTGAGGTTGAGCTTGCCTTTGTTCACGTACAGACTAATGGGTTTCTGCGGTGAATCGCCAACAGCTGATTTTCGCAAGAACTTCTTCCTGGGCCCTGGGTCTGCCCTGTGGGCGAAACAGTGGAATGGGACCGGTTAAGAAAAAAAAATGGAATGATGATCGCGTCGACCAATCAGATTCCTCATTCCCTGATCAGATCACTCGAGGACCAAATAGCAGCACAAACAGGAGTAGACTACGGATAGCTCTACTCGAGTGGGCATACTTTCCCTCTTTCTCTGCAGGATATGGAGGACACATAGGCTCGATCGGCCGTAGTTTACCTGTTTCTCCTGTGTTTGTAAAAATAAAAAAAAATATCCACGTCGCTGGGGCGCCAGATCTAAAGTGTCGCAGGGGTGTGAACATTTTTTTTCCTTACATGACAGGTACGGATGGATCAGATATGGATGGTGAATGTGTGGACAACGAGGGGGAAATGCCGGTGTACAGAAAACGAGAGAAGTGGGCGCACACTTGCTTTAAAGTGGGGGACAGGAGGTGATTCTTCGGTAGCAGCGAACCCTTGATTCATATTTCACATTGCGGTCGGCACGTCGAGATTGACCGGGGGAACGTTGAGTACAAAGCTTGGTCGGATTCGAAGGGGACCGTTCGAAGAAGCGCTAGTCTATTCCCAATAGAGTTGCCTTATCTTCCCTTCCTGTTTGGTGCATTTTGTGTTGTGAAGGAGCCGATCTCCACCCATCCCTGCCACACGAATGATGCTTTCTTGTCCACCCTGGTCTAATCCGTGGGATTCTCTGGATGGACGGGAAGCAGCGACCTGGAGCCATGGTGTATTGTTATCATTAGGTCCCCGCCTCTTGCTCTCTCCTCTCGCTCCCCATCTTTTTTTATACTTTTCTTCCATCCTCTCTTCTTTTCCTTCTTTTCTTTTCTTTCTTTCTTTCTTTCTCTTCTTTCTTCTCATCCCATCTCCCTCTTTCCTCTTCTCCTCCCCCTTCCAGCAGCACCACCAGCAGCATTACAGCAATGGCAGTGCAGCAGAGGAAGACGACGACCGTCCACGAAATCAAGACCGAGAAGAAAGTTGTCGCCCAGGTTGGCAAAACCTGGGGTCGCGATCGAGGTAACAATTTCCACTCTATTTCTAGTGTTGCTCTTCTTTCTCACACATACACATGCACACACACGCAGCAGCAGAATGTGCCATTCCCAGGAAGCAAAGGGGCCTCAAGAGCAGCACAGGATTCGACCTCTTGGAGCTCGTGCTCGTACTCGACGCGCCTGTCTCTTGTCCCATCCTCATCTCATCTCTTCAGGGCGATGCCAGGAATCACTTTTCAGCTCAAGCTCGGCGAGGGCTGGGTTGAGCAGCGCGAATCATTGGAACGCCACAGGGCCGCGCTCACATCGTCCCTCCCCAAAATGCAATTCACATTTCATTATTGCACAGACGCGCGCCTCTGGACATTTTCGATTTGCGACAGCAAATAGCCCGGGAAGCAGCCCAGTCTTGAACTCTGCTTTGCAAAAGATACTTTTCTGTCCCTATTGTCCTGCTTCGCTGCTTCCCTACCTTGCTGCCTTCAGTCCCAGATTGATTCTCATCTTCCATCTTGTTTATTGACTGACTCGTCTCTGGTAGATGTCTCTTTTGGCACCATCTTGGTCTCGCTCGGCATCTTGGTCTTCTCACCTCTCTGGGTGTTGTACACATACATCTCCTGCAACGGCTACAACTGCGCCATGTCTGCACCCGCCCTCGAGGTTTACAACGCCCCTGATCATCTCGTGGCCCTCAAGACCCTCCTGATCCGTGAGATGCCAAGATACTCGCCCTATGCCACCCGCCTCTTCTTCTCCTGGTTGCTCTTCCAGGCTGTCCTCTACGCCTTCTTGCCCGCCGCGATCGGATACGGCCAGCGTACCCCTGCCGGACACCTTCTCCCTTACAAGGTACATACCACAAAGCTATTTCTGGGACATGCACGTTTTTCTTTTTAACGCGGTTACTAACACAAAGCTCTTTCGACTAAATTGATCACCCATTGCAGGTCAACGGACTCTTGGCCTGGATCATCTCGCATGCCTTGTACGCCGCTGGCGGTTTGTACTTTGGCTGGTGGAAGCTCTCGATTATCCATGACAACTGGGGCGGTCTCTTGTTCGCTGCCAACCTGTACGGATACTTCCTGACCTTCTTCTGCTTCTTCAAGGCCTACGTCTTCCCCTCTCACCCCGCCGATCGCAAATTCTCGGGCTCGTTCATCTACGATCTCCTCATGGGTATCGAGTTCAACCCCCGTTTCGGAAAGTACTTTGACTTCAAGCTCTTCCACAACGGTCGCCCCGGAATCGTCGCCTGGACTATGATCAACTTGTCCTTTGCGGCTGCTCAGTACCAGAAGATCGGCTATGTTACGAACTCGATGATCCTGTTGAACGTCCTCCACGCCACCTATGTCCTCGACTTTTTCTACAACGAGGACTGGTACCTCCGCACCATCGATATCGCCCACGACCACTTTGGATTCTACCTCGCCTGGGGTGATTCCGTCTGGCTGCCCTGGTTGGTAAGTGTCCTTTTGTTACGCAATATTCTTTGGATCGATGTATTGTTCTCGTATTGTTTGAATGATAATGGTGCTCGTTATTGACCACTACAACTGCGCTGTGTATTCTTCTTCAACCTCCACAGTACACTCTCCAGTCCCACTACCTTCTTCGCAACACTGTCGACTTGACTCCTATCCAGTTCGCTTTCATCGCCGCCGTGGGCTTCACCGGATATTTCATTTTCCGTTCCGTCAACCACCAGAAGGACATTGTGCGCTCGACCAATGGCGAGTGCAAGGTCTGGGGCAAGCCTGCGAAGGTGATCCGCACCTCGTTCGTGACCTCGGACGGTAAGACCCACAAGTCGCTCCTGCTCTGCTCGGGTTACTGGGGTCTCTCTCGCCACTTCAACTATGTCGGTGATTTGTTGATCTCCTTGGCGATGTGTATGACCTGCGGCGTCCAGCACCTGTTGCCTTACTTCTACATCATCTACATGACCATCTTGTTGTTGCACCGCATCCAGCGCGACCATACCCGCTGCAGAGGCAAGTACGGCAAGTACTGGGAGGAGTACGAGAGGATCGTCCCATACAAGCTGATCCCCTATATCTACTAGGCGGATTGCAGGATCAGGGACAGTATACTCTCTAGACTACCATGCTCTTTGTTTTCTTTTCCGTCTTGTTATATACACATCCATTTTGTCATTGCTTTTGTTCAATAAAGAAAAAAATAAAATAAAATAAAATATAATATACTTCTCATTTAGAAAGCCTTTCCTGTGCTATCTTTTTTCTTTATCTCCACTCGACTTTTCGCCTTGGAGAATCCGTCTCGTTGGGGGTCGAAGTATCTGCGAAAAAAAAGTGGAGTATGAAATAAAGAAGGAAAGACAGCCGCTTGTCTCTTTTGATGCTGGTACGACATGCATTTGCGCACTGAATCTTTTGTGCGCCCGGGTTCAGAAATGCACGAACATGTCATCACGATTGGGCTAAACACAAGCGAGGCAGGCCGAGGTGTATTCGTTCTCCTATTTTTCGAGAATGTTGTTGACGCACGAACGGGATAGTTATGCGTTATGCCCATAAAAAAAAAAGGAAAAAAAGACGCAAGGAAGCCCAAGGATGAGATGGGAATGTGCAGAGTAAGAGCAGACGCGTAACCGTTCAGTCATCCTTTCGGCATTATTGGGCACCGTCCCCGATCGCTTTTTTTTATTTATTTGTTTTGCATGTGGATGTGGATGCGGATCGCATGCGGATAGTCCGTCAGTGTCTGGTTTGTGCTTTCTGGAACCGATCGAGAAACGAGGCTGCCATAAGACCGCCTTGCTTGGAACATCTTTCGTCCTTAGGCTTCTGCTGATCCTCCTCCATTCTTCTTTCTTTTTCTTTGCTCATTCCATCCCTCGACTCATTCAGCTTCGACTTCAACCGCCAACAACCAACAACCAACAACCAACAACCAACAACACCAGCATACCAACCATGTCCATCCCAAAGAACTCCTGTCTGATTTTCGGTGGCACAGGAGCCGTCGGCAAGTGCCTCGTCCGTGACGCCCTCGCCTCCAATGCCTTCACCCGCGTCCTCACCCTCGGCCGCAGACCCGTCACCACCGACGACAGCTTCACCAACACCTCAGTCCTCGACCAAAAGACCGTTGACTTTGAGAACATCGCCTCCACATTCCCCACGGACGACTTGCCCCAGGTGGTCTATTGCTCACTCGCCACCACCCGAGCACTCGCAGGATCCGCTGCGGCATTCAAGAAGATCGACCAACAATACGTCCTTGACTCGGCTCGGTACATTCACGAGAAGGCACCCAAGGACCCCGAGACCGGAAAGTCAAAGGTTCATTTCCTTTACTGCTCCTCCGCCAATGCCAATGCGAACTCGTTCTTTTTATACACAAAGACCAAGGGCGAGACCGAGAAGGCACTGGCCGAGATTGGATTCGAGAGAGTGAGCATCTTCCATCCGGCGTACTTGAAAGTAGTCGAGCCTCGTGAGTCAGGATCGCGATATGCAGAGTGGGTACTCGACAGGGCTGTGCCATTGCTCGAGTTCGTGTCGGAAAAGTTGACGACGGTCAGCGTGGCGACCGTGGCCCAGAGCATGCGACTGGTCGGCACATCAGACAGTGTAGAGGTCGAGGGGATCAAACCGCAGAAGATCGAGGTGAACCCGGTTTCCAAGTCGATGGTTACGATCTACAACAACGCCAACATCCACGACATTGTGAATAACTATGCCGCGGCGTCCAAGTTGTAATACGCTGAGGGCGTAGCTGGGCTCCATCGGAGGGCTATCCAGTTGATGCAATAATGTACATATCGTAGTCGTGCCCGCGTTTATCGAATAAAAAATATGCCGCCTGTAGCGGCTAGCTGTTATATGCCTAGGACGGGGCACTTTGTACCTCCAACGGGGAGCGAGTGGGCCCCCACCAAATAACGGTTGGAAGCGGCGATGGCGCAACCTTCTTTTCTTCATTCTCATTCTCCCCCACCCCTTGTCTTCGTCTACAACATCCCGATTCCGCATCCCTGAAAGCACAATGGCCTCCAACGACACCACAAACGAGCACCCTGCAGTCACCCGCTTCCGCGAGTATCTGCGCATCAAGACCGTCCAGCCCAACCCCGACTATGTAGGAAGCACCGCTTTCCTAATCCGCGAGGCTGAGGAGATTGGCATTCCATACAAAGTCGTCGAGGTACCACTGTGCTCGATTCGGAATGAGAGGAACCGACTGCATCCCTCCATGAGCTTGTTTACTCACTCACGTTTTTCCTTATTGCATGCGGAAATGTAGTGCGTCAAGGGCAAGCCCACGGTGATCATGACCGTTGAGGGCACCGACCCCAGCCTGCCCTCGCTCCTGCTCAACAGCCATACAGATGTGGTGCCCGTCTTCCCTGAGATGTGGACCCAGGACGCTTTTGCGGCCAACAAGGTGGACGGATTCATCTATGCCCGTGGCGCCCAGGACATGAAGTGTGTCGGCATCAGGTACGCGGTGCTTGTATCTGGAAGATAATGTAGCTCATGTTGTTATGATTCACTAACATATGTCTTTGTCGGCCTCAATTGCGTGCTTTTTATCATGCAGCTACCTGGAAGTCATCCGCCGCTACAGAGCTGCCGGAAAGAAGCCGCTTCGAACTATCCACCTCACTTGGGTCCCAGGCAAGTATATAGTCCTCCATCACAGCGTATTATGCGCAGCGCAGCCTTGTCCTTGTACAACCTTCACCTCTTGCGGGATGCATGGATAGCAGCAAAGCGTGGGAGATATTGGAAAAAAAATGTTGCTCCTTTTGGTCATGTTTTGTGTTCACCGAACTAACTAAACGGCCCTTCTTCCCGTTCCATTTAACCAAACTACAACAGAGGAGGAAGTCGGAGGCGTCGAGGGCATGAAGCTGCTCGTTCATCACGAAGAATTCAAGAAGCTCAATGTTGCCTTTGCCCTGGACGAGGGTATTGCTTCGCCCAAGGATGCACTCAAGGTCTTTTACGGCGAGCGCATGCCCTGGTGGATCAAGATTACCGCCACTGGACCTACTGGTCACGGATCACAGTTCATTCAGGAGACCGCACCGAGCAAGCTACTCAAGGTTATCGAGAAGTTTATGAACCTGCGCAATGAACAGGAGAAGCTGCTCGAGGTTGGATTGCACCACAATGGCACGCGTTACACCCTTGGAGACGTGACCACGATCAACCTTACTTTCTTGCAGGTAAAATGCACCTTCGAGCAATTTTCCTTTGATGAAAAATGGAGCTGCATCTGCTTTTTTTTTTCTATTGCTTGCACTCAGTTGCTTTGTTTTGTGTTCTATGTCATCATGTAGAGCGGCATCCAGTACAATGTTATCCCCATGGAGGCTACCTGCGGATTCGATATCCGTGTTAGCCCCTTCTTCGACATGAAGGAGTTTCAGGCCAAAATCGAGGGATTCGTCCACTCTCAGCCAGGGTATGTGATCTGTCAGCCTGAGTCTATTCGCATTTTATTTCTAGAGTAGCAACTAACCGCGTTAACAACTCATTGTCTTATAGCGTGACGATGGGATTTGTGAACGGACACTTTGACAACACACTCACCGCCATTGATGAGTCCAACATTTGGTGGACCGTTTTCAGCGACGCCTGCAAGGGAATGAACGTCGAGTACGAGACTGAGATCTTCCCAGGTATATGATATATCACCAAATCGGTCTGATGAGTTTTTACTTTGTCCTGTAATAGCGCAAAGAACTGATCAATCCACTTTTTTTTATCTCCTTGAATGTCGATAGCGGCAACCGACTCGCGCTACCTCCGTGAAGTCGGTATCCCAGCATTGGGTGTCTCCTACCTTAAGAACACGCCCTTGCTGCTCCACGATCACGACGAGCGCATGCACGAGGATATTTTCTTGGAGGGCATCGATTTCTACGAGACTCTGATTACCCGCCTGGCGGATGTTACAGCTGCACAGGTCGAGGCTACCCGTATCAAGTAAACCCAGGCCATGCAACGAAAAACGTCGCTGTAGATTAAATGGCTCAGTGCCGCCCTAGAACAGATTTTAATTTCCGTTGGAGCATTAAAAACGCACCAACTACGCGACGCCATAGAATTTTTTTGGTGAGCATAAGCAAATACATGCAGTAAAAGAATTTCGGCGTGCAATAACAGAATTATGCAGCTTTAGGATATAAATTACACCTACCGATCATTTTTAAATGTGCTTGCGAACACATATATGGTTGAGATGGGGTTTAGGCACTTCCTGGGGCCTGGCTAGTTGCCGATTCCTGCCCTGATGCCGCATTGGCCGCACGCTTGCGCCTTGGAGCTCCTTCTTGTTCTGCAGCCGCGGTTGATGCTGTCCTCTTTCGGGCCACACTGCCCTTGCTGGCGCTGGTGCTGCTAGTACTACTGGTGCTGCTAGTACTACTGGTGCTATTGGTGCTGCTAGTGCTACTGTTACCATTGATGCTGCTAGTGCTACTGTTACTATTGATGCTGCTGCTACTGGTGCTCGCGCTATCGGTTACTGTCTGTGTAGCTTCCATCCAAGGATATCTACCATTCTCATCTACAGGCTGAAGATAGAGTGGCCTCTGTTGCTGAAGCAAGTGCCCTTGAATAACGTTGCAAATATTGTGGCCCGCCATGATATCGCGGTGCATGTATGTCTTGCAAGTCTTGCAATACAGCCGACGTATTTGAACCTGGCCGACAAACTCCTCGCACATCGGACACTTCTTTGACGTGTAGTACTCATTGACGCCCACGACAATATACCCGAGCGCCCTTGCCTAACGGACACAGAACGTAAGGCGCCTCATTAGCGTCATCAGTAGCTTTTTTTTTTTTTTTTTTTTTTTTTTTTTTAAAAAAAAAAAAAAAAAAAGAAATCGAATGTCTTGCAATGAAGCACTAACCCTTTGAACAAAGTACGATTGGAAGGACTCATGTAACGAGGAAAGTCGTCCCGTGGATGAAAACTTGCCTAGACCAATGCCGATTACAACCTTGTCCTCTTCATCTCGCTGTCTACCAAGCGATCCTCCAACCATATTGAGCAGGCGATCTGCGATGATGTCGAATTCTGCCTCTCTAGCTTTTCTGGCATCCCACTGGTGCTTTTTGAATGTGGCGCTTTTGTTGTAGAACTCGTGGAGCTGCTCCTTGACGCCTGCTAATCCCGCGACGTACTTTTCAACGCTGGCATCCTTTCCGCGAAGGGCTGGTAGCTCGCTTTCGATGTTGCTGATAGATTTTGCTGCGCCTAGCGGGATCGACCGTTTGCGTTCTTCTAACCAACGTCGAAACTTGAATGTTGGTTGGTATACGGCCTTCTGCTTTACAGCTAGGTTGTAAAAGACCTGGGAGCTGCGGGCGGAAGCCTCGGTGTCATTGTCATTGTCAGGTTGTTCGGTACCGACGGCACTGTTCTGTTGATGGAAGCTCTCCTTGGATCTCGGCATACTCGCTCCTGTAACACATGCTTGCTCTGGATTATAACTGTCGCTGCGTGGCTTTCCATTTTCGAGGCTGACGGATTTTTTCATGTCATCTAAGGTCTTCTCAGGCAATAGAGCGCTCGCTCCAACCACAAACGCTTGACCAAGATCGAGACCTAATATCTTGATTTTCTCTGGTTCACAGTCCCAAAGAACTGCAACATCCTGCTTCGTCTTGACAACGTTCCGAACCTCAGTTAGGTAGTAGTCGACTCCACCCACAGTGGACGTAATCCGAGAAGGCAATATGTCCGTGGGATGCCGCCTGTACCGAACCGAGAGAAGCTCCTTCAGCTTGAATGCCGTTAACTGGAGACGAAAGCCATCGGTCCGAATAGATCCGCGAATAACGTAACCGCGTTCCTTATAAGTGCGGGGGTCGAAATCCTCGTTCTGAATGATTCTCAGGTGCTCTTTGATCTCTGCAAGTGAAGGTGTCGCGAGGTTGTTGAATGATTTGCTGATTCTGGGCATGCGACGCTTTTTATGACCCAGTCCTACGTCGGTGATGAGTGTCGTGAGGAGGTAGCCTGGTGCTTGGTTGGCCAGCCAGTACGACATGTCAGACAACGCAGGACGATAGTCCTTGGCTCCATGAAGACTCTGCAGCTTCGCCTTGAGTGTGTCGCTCTTCCAAAAGATTGAAATCAATTCCAGTTCCGTGAACGCGACGAACGGCTGCGCGGAAGGCGTACACGCCATTAACTTCCGAGGGTTCTTGGTCAGCGGGTTCAGACGGTAAAAGTTCTCGACCGCAGAGACGTCGCCACGAATGTCAATGCATGTCCCAGCCGGCAAGAGCCCTTTGACCAGTTGTTTCTTGAGCTGTTTTAAAGTTGCCGTGTGTAAGGTTCGAGTTAGTGGAATAGAACCTTGTAACCTTGAACCTTGTGTCCCTTGTATGTACATGTACATATGTTGTTCCCCCCTCTCTTTTTTCTCTCTTTCTTTCTCCCCATTTCGCCACAGAATACCTTCACTCTCAGTCATTCATTGTCTATGTCCAACATCGCCACTCCGGCATCCCTTACTCTTTCCTTCTCACATTTACCTTTTTATGGAGTTCCTTGCAGCCTTTTCCGTACAATCGCTTGAGATCAACCGACAGCTGCGCGATTATGCTTCGCAGTATGACTGACCCCGGGTATGGCATTCTCGTGTTGATGATAGCAGCATCTTTTCGTTCCAGTAAGTGTAGCTCCTGCGCTCGATCGATGAACCTCCGCGTGCACTGTATACTCTTCGTTTTGCCGCTAGGGATGATGCCCGAATACACATATGTTGTTAATATCCCAAGGAACCTTTGATGATCGTCCTTATCGACCTCCGAATCTGCGTCTCTATCCTCCTGCTCCTTGTCGATCTCCGAATCTATGTCCTCCTGCTCTTCGCCATCCTTATCACCATCCTTATCATCATCCTTATCACTATCCTTATCACCATCATTGTCCTTATTCGTACCCGGTATGCGCGGGCAGATGAGATCCAACAAATCCCTATCCGTTTCCTTAAAGATGGCTGGATCAGAGACACACTCGATGAACCGACCAAGGAGCTGTTGGCAAGTGTGTTTTGTACCGGCTGCAAGGCGGATGGCTTCCCGGAGGCATCGGAGTACTTCAGAAGCTTCATCAGGGCTCAAGTCTTCAGCTCTTCTGACATTCGCGGATAAAGTCCCAACATCAAGTGTAACTGTTGGATGCTCCCAGTCAAGAGCACGCGTGAAGTCAGCCTTGTTCATCTCGTCAACTGACTTAACTTTCTTGGCGGTTGCTGGTTCAGGTTGCGTCGTATTCTGTGGAGGAATCACTGGCGCGGACGGTGCCATCGGAGTTGTCTTCCAGGGCTTCCATTGGTATTGTGTCATTGACTCTGGTAAGTCGTGTTGTATCTTGCGAGTCCGCACCTTCATAGAATACCGTGGGCGATGACGAGGTTTTTCTTGCTGTGAAACCGCTTGATGAAGTGTCGAAGACGTGGGCGCTACCGCAGGTTGAGGAAATGTTGAGGGTGAAGGTGCTTCCGTGAGTTGCGTAAGTGTCAAAAGCGGGGGTGTAGCCGCGGGCTGAGGATGTGTCGAAGGCGGATGTTCAGGTCGATCAATTGTGCGGTAGCGGTTGAATGTTTGTGAAGACTTGTGCCTTTGGGATTCATTATCATGCGTCTCACTAGATGCATTGCCATAGTACGTAGACTAGAGTTAGTAATGGACGCATTCAAGCGAAGGCAGAAGAATGAAGACTACAGGAGTAAAATTTTTTACCGTTTCCTGGCTTGAATGTTATCGCGCCGTTCTTTCCCATTGTCAATGCATTCTATTTGCAGACGGCGAAACGTAGACCAAAGTTCCTCGTATTGCAGCATCTGGTGGGACTGAGCTTGCTGCACATGCTGCAATGGTGTCTGCTTATGGTGCACAAACACCTGTAGAGAGGTCGCAAAGGTCAATTTCTTGTCGTTTTTGAGAATGACACGACTGTTCGACAGGTACTCTTGCACCATCTCAGCTGGATCTAGAATTAAAAGGCAGGCAGCAGCAACACAGTTAGAGTTGGAATTTGTTTACAAGAACACGCTAGAGTCTTTCGGTTGAACGCTAAACATTACCCTCTCCCTTTAACTGCTTAATGATACTGAAATTCGTTACACATCCCAATGAAGGAACGTTGGCGTTGTAGTCGTTCGATGAGACCACACCCAAGACTATGAGTTGCGTCCTGTTGATTCCAAGAGTAGTCAGGACATCGGGGACGTTGTACGCAAGGATGCGTCCTCTTGATATTGGTCGCCAGATGATCGAAATGTGTTGGTAAAGGAGCATATCACTGTCTCGCGATAGGACAACGTCTCCGGGCAAACAGTCTTGCGCAATTTTGAGATCCGCCTCGGTCGGGCACACTTCTACAGACCACCCTCTCTGTTGTAAATACGCTGCAAACGCTTGTCGAGCCTC